>NC_056624.2:182873131-183130631 GCF_002870075.4 Lactuca sativa | reverse complement strand
GTGTAAGCTGAAAGTAACTATGCACTCACTTGAAAAAGGTGGTGATTCTGCCTTCGAGCAGCGCTTCGTTATCTCAAAACTATTATCCCTCGATAAAACAACGGGTTTCCTTGGAAACCGGGCTCTGCCGAAGCAGAGTTTTTGAGCTGAAAGGCTCTTTTCTTGAGGCTTCGGGAGCCTCGGGGCTTCCTTTGGGTGCTAGGGGGTTTACCTAGACTTTAGGGGGGGGGGGGTTGGGGCTTTAGAGAGAGAAACTAGAGAGAAAGAAGGGTTTGAAGGTGTGAGGAAGTGAGGGAACCTGACACCTCTATTTATAGGGGTGCTTACTGATGGACTCACCGAGTAGGAGGACCTACTCGCCGAGTTGGGGCATGTGGCATCCTTCTGGTGGGGCCACGTGTCAAATTCTGGTGGTGCCACGTCACCCCCTATCGTGTATTAGCCTTCTAACTTAGAAAAATCATAACTCTCGCATACGAGCTCCGTTTTTGACGTTCTTTTTTTCAACGCATAGGTAAAATCAAGATCTACAACTTTCATTTAGACTCCGTCGGCTAATTCTCGACCGATCTCAAATTTAACACTAGGAGGCGTTTAGACTGTTAAATGACCGCGAAGAATTCGTAACTCCTTCATACAGAATCCATTTTCGTCTATCTTTTTACCGTTGAGTTCCTATTAATGAGATCTTCAACTCTCATTTAGGTCGCGTATGCCAAAAACCGCTCAAACTAAAATTCGAGTTTCGGGCTGTGCACTGCTAAGCCGAATCTTAGAAAAATCGTAACTTTACGAAGTCAGATTTGGGTGTTCTTTTTATGGATGTTCTCAGTTTAACATATACTACAACTTTGGTTGAGATCACGAAGGCTAAAAAGTCCTCCATCGTAAATTCACTATTTACGTCTCCCGGTGCCGTGCCGGTTTTGCCGTAAAACTTCGACGGGCGATAACTTCTTCGTTATAACTCGGATTTCGGCGTTCTTTATATGTACGGAACCCTTGTTTCGACCACTACAACTTTATGTAAAGATATCATACTTATTTCACACTTTAATTTTGACGCTTATTTTTATCTTTATAATTAAGTAATAAGCACACAAATACACATAATTCACATAGAATTCAAATATTTCATATTTATTACTTCAAAAAGAGTTAAAATAGTTGACCTAGACTATTACATTGTCTAAAAATGCTTAGCCCCGAAACCCGGGCGTTACAGATTCATAACCCCTTGATGTCTTTGGAAACTTTGTTATGAAGTCCATGGTTATCTGTTCCCATTTCTATTCCGGGTTTGACGGTTGTTAGTAGTCCTGATGGCTTTTGGTACTCTGCTTTGACTTTGGAGCAAGTCAAGCACTTACTGTCATAGGTGGCAATCTCTACCTTCATGTTAGGCCACTCATACATCTTCTTAAGATCGAGATACATCTTATCTGATTCTGAACGTACCGAATATCTTAATTTATGAGCTTCATTTAAGACTAGACTCCTGACTTCACCAAACTTTGGGGTCCAAATTCGGTTCATGAAATATCATGCTCCGTCTTCCTTGAGTTTGAACTATTTGTCTATACCTCGCAGGTTTTCTTCTACAATATTTTTTAGCTTGAGTGCTTCCAGTTAAGCATCTTGAATTTGGGTGGTGAGATTGGAGTGGGTGGTTAGAGTTAAAGACTTTTCATGAAGTGGCTTTGCTTTCTCTTTCCTGGTTAAAGCGTCTGCTACGTCATTTGCCTTACCAAGATAACAACGAATTTTGAATTCGTAATTAGTTATCAATTTAACAAACCTTCATTGTCTCATGTTGAGATCTTTCTGGTTGAAGATGTGTTGGAGGCTTTTGTGGTCGGTGAACATGACACAATTTGTTCTGTAGAGTTAGTGTCTCCAAATATTTATGGCAAACACTATAGCTCCTAACTCTAAGTCATGGGTAGTGTAGTTAGTCTTGTTTGGATTATGTTGTCGGATATGTATGAAATGAATTTATTCTTTTGTATTAGCACGCATCCCAATCCTTTGTGAGAGGCATCACAGAATACTACAAAGTCTTTTGTTCCCTCTCGAAGGGACAAAATTGGTGCACTGCACCACAATTGTTTCAATTTCTAGAAGGCAAACTCTTCTCTGTCTCCCCAATCGAACTTCTTGTCCTTCTGGGTTAGAGTGGTGAGAGTCTTGGCTATTTTGGAGAAATTCTCGATGAATCTCCGATAATAGCCCGCAAGCTTTAGGAATTGGCGTACTTCGGTTGGCGTCGTTGGTCAGTACGAATGGCGTAATAAGAAACTAGTTGTGACTGTACCGAGCCCTGAATGTCGTCTTCAGAATGTGTGCTTCTTGAACTCTGATTTGTTGATAGTTGGATCTTAGATCGGTCTTTGAATGGTAACATAATCCTTGTAGCTTGTCGAACAGGTCATCGATCCTCGGGAGTGGATATTGGTTTTCTATAGCGAGTTTGTTCCACTCTCAATAGTTAATGCATATCCTGAACAATCCATTCTTCTATTTAACAACAATACCTGAGCTCCCCATGGAGAGAAGCTTAGCCGGATAAAGCCTTTGTCATGAAGTTCTTAAAGTTGACTAGATAGTTCTTGCATGTGACAACCGTCAACATTTCAGACAATTATAAATTTGAATAAACTTAGTGGCACATATAGGCCCGACACATACTAGACTTTGTAACTAGAAACAAAGTTATTGTTGGATTAGGTGTCTAAGCCCATAACTATATTTGGTATGTACTTGGCCCAGTTGTAGCATGGTCCTTTTGGGTTGCCTTCACCAAAGCAACTTGGCTGGAAGAATAATGGAGAAAAAGGATAAAAGTGATTTCTTAATATATTATTTGAATAATATATTAAAAGAGAAATCATATTGTTTAATTAATATTTGTCAATAATTAATTTAGAATTAATTTTGTGGTCAAAAGAGATTATTTAAATAAAGGGAACTGATACTGTAATATAAGATAGTTACAATGTTGGGCTTAGGATCAATAAGGAAACAATGGTCGAATTCTATGTGGGAGTCCACATAGAAATCGTCCAAGGGGCCTTCTGGAAGGATCCTTTGGGTTGCTTAAGCACTAAGCAACTAGATTAGGGTTTTGACTGAAACCCTAACTGCTCAGCTATATAAGAAACCTTAGGATAGCCAAAATCGACCACTGAACCCTAAGAAGGATAGCCAGTCTACTTTTGAGCCTCCTCCCTCTCTCTCTAAGATTCTCTATTTGCTTTTGGTGTTCGTGATCCATTAGAGTCATCACATTTGAGGTGCTAGGTTCTCAAAGGTTCAAGATTATCAAGCTACAATCAAAGGTAACATTCTAACTTGTTTATTAGATGTAGTTTTCGATTTTTGTATGCTAGTATTAGGGTTTACAAGCTTTGGATGATTATTGCATGTACAATTAGAAAAACCTAGATCCAAAGCTTTAGGGTTTTCATGTGCACCATAAGATTGATGTTTTGCTCATAACCCAACAGTGGTATCAAATCCTAGAACGTTTTTCTTTTGTATTTGATGCATATCTAAATTGTTCAAAGCTGAAAAGTCGAAATTTTTTGCATCTACCTGATGAACTCATCGAGTCACCTGATGAACTCGACGAGTCCAGCCTATGACTCGGCGAGTTGGCTTGTCTGTTGGCAGAGTTTTTGGGATTTAGACCAGAATTGAATTGGGATAATTACCAAAAATGTTTTTGGCTGATAAAATTCAATTTTTTTTCAATATGGTATTGATTATCCTAAATTCCTAATACAATTGAAAGATAATTGTGAATAAATAAGATAATTACTTGTTTATAAGATAAAATTAGTTATTTGTATTTTTGATTTGAATTATCTTGGCTTAAAACAAAGATTAGGTCAAATTATGTGATAAAGATTAATAATATGATTATTTAATTATTTTTCAAACTTGATCTAAAAGATGTTTTTAAAAGTTTCAAAACTTGCACTTACGTTTTGGCATTTAAATTTTTGATTAATAGTTTTAATTTTGAAATATTTAAATTCTAAACCCTAGAATTTTACAAGTTTAAAATTCAACCCTTATACTATTATAATATTATAAGATTAATAATTATATATATATATATATATATATATATATATATATATATATATATATATATATATATATATATATATATATATATATATATATATATATATATATATATATATATATATATACGACAAGCTAGTCTTACCGTTACTAGGCCTCATTCACGAAGCCGATCTATAAGGGGGTACAAGGTTACTGCCTATAAAATGGTGGTTTAATGGGTGCCACTCTCACCCATCGCTTCCTTTATTGGTGGAGGGTCGTTAGCCGAACGGGTTGGATAGGGCAACTAATTCCTCATTAATAAGTATAATGATAAAGTAACTAAATGTTTTTATAAATTCCCAATCTTAGTTACTTTAGGTAAAATGTGAAATGATGCTATTCCTTGAAATTCCACTTTGCACCTTGCCAATTCGTTACTGGAGCGTGCATTGATAACAGGCATACTAATATGGGACTTGCAAAAGTGGCAAAAGGTGGCTCGATGTTTATCAGAGATTAATGGAGTGTGTGTGGCTAACCAACACATTGATTAGGTGGTAAATGACATCGAGAGTACCAAGTACATTTGCATGGTTGTTCACACCTTGTTTGTGATCCTTGGTATCCCAATCACAAACTTGAAGGGCATATCGAGATTTAAACACTCCACACAAAAGTTCAATGAATCTCAAAAGAATCTAGGAATTTTAATTCATTTAAAACTTAATTATCTTTTTTGTTTTTCATGGTGGAAATTGGTAAATCGTCATTTACCTACCTTCAAATTATCTACAATTAGATTACGACATCCCTCTTCTGGATTGTAAATAATTGTGTTGGGTCCTAGCCCTAATTTCTCATTTGGGTGTTAAATTGGGGATTCTTATCTAATCTAAACTTTGTCTCTTTTCCTTTTTAGATGTCTACTCAAAACAACAACGCTTCTGGATTAACCCTTTCTGGCTCATTCTCACTCATGAACTTGTATGGTAGGGTGATATTTGATGGGTCCATCTTTAATGACTGGATCCGCAACATTCGTATGGTCACCCGCTACGAGGACAAAGAGTATGTTCTCGGCAAGGAGTTGAAGGAGATTAACCACACCACTGCTACTCCCGAGGAAATTGCTGCGTACGAAACTTATGAGCAAGATGCTACGAAGGTTCATTGCATCATGCTCACAAGAATGACTGTTGAACTCCAAAAGTCCTACGAGGACTACTATCCATACGAGATGCACCAAGATTTGATGGAAAGATACCATCAAAGTGCTAGGCAGGAATGGTACGAGATAGTCATTGCGATGATCACTACCAAAATGAAGGATGGAGAGTCAATCATGGCCCACTTGCAAAAAATGCAAAGATTCATGGACCGCTTGCTAAAGTTGAATGTCAACTTCGATGAGGAGTTGGCCATTGATATCATTCTACATTCGCTGCCTCCTCTTTATGACCAGTTTCATATGACTTATCATATGAATAAGGAGGAGGTCACTCTAAGAAAGCTTCAAGGCTTGCTAAGGACTACTGAGAGTAGTCTAAAAGGCAAATCTATTGCATCTACTCCTACTACTGCCCCTGTCTTGACTATTGGGCAAGGAAAACGAAAGAATATGAAGGCTCCTTCTAAGAGCCACAAGGGAAAGTCTCATGATGCTACCTCTTCTAGTGGAACCAAAGTTGGTCCAGCTGCTCCCTCTTCCACCCCGAAGGATGCAGAGTGCTTCTACTGCCACGAGAAAGGGCATTGGAAACGAAGCTGGCCAAAGTACCTGCAGGACATCAAGGATGGGAAGATAAAGCCCACCTTCGCAAGTATTTATACTATTCAATCTAATAACTCATAACATGCTATGTCTTGGGTCCTCGATACAGGATGTGGCTTTCACATTTGTTCTGATTTGCAGGGTCTAAGATGAAGTAGGGATGTGGAGCATGGGAAGATAAACTTGATCATGGGGAATAGGAAAGTGTCGCATGTCACCAAGATTAGAGTTTACTCTTTAGTGCTTAGTAGTGGGTTAGGTCTAGATTTGAATAATTGTTGCTACTCATCAGAAATGACACGAAACATTATTTCTTTTCATGGTTTGTATAAACAAGGTTTCAGATTTTCGTTCAATAATGAAATTAGTTCTATTAATGCCTTCTTTAATGCTACTTTCTCTTTTGAAGCATTTCCTTGTAATGGTATATATGAAACTGTTAGAACGTAGTTCTTTCAGGATCGATTGATTCTATGCATGAAAACAAATAAGTACGTAAATATAGGCACGAATATGGTTTGAATATGTTGAATGATTAATGCTTCAACACCTCAGAAGAGCTCGACTAAGAACGACTGTAGAGGTGTTTTAGGGTCACAATACTCAAAACGTAATTAATTAATTTCTATAATGCACACATGCATGTATATATATAGTCTAACCCTACAAGAGAATCATGGATGGACAGGCCCAATCCGGATATATAACAAAAAGCCCAAGACGCAACACAATAAGCCCTAACAATCTCCCCCTTTGTGTCTTTGGGACCGAGACTTTAACTCTGTTTAACAACCGAAGACTTCTTCACCGTCTTGAATATCCTCGGGATGATAGCCAAAAGATGGTATCGAAAGGTAATGTACCAACGAAGCATATCAGTGAAATTTTTCTTGTCAGCATCCGAGTTCTGCTTGCACCGATGTATCAAGTTGATAATGTGCTCCAAGCAGTCTGTAGAAAATAGATGCTTATCTACCAAAGCAAACAAAAACCTGTGAGCTTCTCCTTTAGTAAACATCACAGTCAGATGTGTCGAATCAGTTTGCCCTATCTTCATAGTGTTCACATCTCTTGGCTTTTGAGTGGGCTTGACCGTCAGCTTCTTGTTCATTACTTTCACTATCTCTTGATCCATCGTTGCAACCTCATAGATGTAGGAGGCTAACATTCTTTTTAAGTGCTCTAGAATCAGATCATACTCCTTCGGATTTGAGAGCAGAATGTTGTACAGTAATATCCAATCATGAGGATTGAGATTGGGTAGATCTGCTAAAGAAATCATTGAAACCGAATTTGCAGACCCTCGAGTAATCTTGAAGTGCACGTTTACAAACTTTCCAGCTGGTGTCGGTTTCAATACCTTGACTGTTATAATTTTCTGAGCACTCCATGTCAAGTATTGAGGTTGGCCATACTTTAGATAAAAGTCGATAAGCTCTTGGTCAACCTTAGGACTAGGAAAAGGAACCTCAACAGTTGACTCAAAACAATGGAAGGTAAATTCTTTCCTTGTAATTAGCATATCGAACTATGAGTCCTTTGAATTGTCACAGTCAAAAGAAGTAATCGGTTCTAACCAATAAACACTTGGTGATTCTATTGCTTGACTGATTAGCACCTCTCTAGTCCACTAAGGAAACAAAGCCTTCTTACACTTCAGGACATCTTCTTTTTCTTTGTTACGCCTCTCTATTTCCTCTGCATCTTTTGTTACTTTCAGATTATCATCTAAGTCATTATTTCTTTTCTTGCGTTTGAGGGCTTCAACAATAGTCTCTTCTGCATCACTATCACTGTCACTGACAACCTTTTTCTGCTTATCTGTTGGATCAGTACCTGAAGCTACATTAACCTTCAGTTCTTTAGAGACTGGAATATTCGGATTAAGAGTTTCAGTTGATATCATCAGTTTCTGTTGGTCACCCTCTCCCCCTTGTTTTGGAGTAATGAAAGGCTCCGAAACACCTTTCATCTCATGAAACATGGCAAGGGCAGGAAGCTAATTGTTCTTCCTGTAGAGAGTTTGAAAGAGAGTCAACAGATTCACGGAGTTTGGCAGCATTCATATCAGTGTGCGCCTTCAGAGAATCCAAAAAGAGCTGCGTAGTATGAACAACTTCAGCAACATCATCAGAGGCTTTTCTGCAAGTGGAAGCTGATTCATTGATTGCATCAGTTGATTTGTCCATAGCCATTGCATATTGTTCTATGGCAGTTTCAACAAAAGCTTTAAGAACGACTCCACCATAAGCTTTGTTGTCTTCAAGTAACTGATCCAGTTTGTCATGAATGCTCTACAACTGTTGGCGGTTGACAGGAGCGTCATTGTCTTCATCATATTGAAGCCGATAGGGACTAAAGTATGTAGAGTCATGCTCATCATTGTCTCCTCCTAGAGTAGCACCGAAACCAGTTGAGTTGGTTGGTGAAAGTGGTTTAGTGATGATAAGAGGTTGAGTGTCATTAGTTGCCCCCGTATCAGATACGTTGACGACCACTGTCGGTTCAGGAATGGTAGGGGTGGGGGTTTGGGTAATGATAGGAGGTAAAGGTATTATTGAAATAGGTGTAGAAGAAACTGGTGTAGAAGACACAGGTGGTGTAGTGGTGAAAGTAGTTGTAGGAATGGAAACAGAAGTAACTGGTGGTATTGAAATAGGGGTTGATGTAAGAACAACTGAAACTGTAAGTTTTGGTTTCGGTGAGGGAGGTGGGGTTGGTTGTTTATGAGAAGGAGATTCGGTTGGAGTAGGAGACCGAGGTGGAGTATTTCCTCTTGGAGATTCTTGAAGAGAGTCTTCTACTACGTCATCGTCATTACCTGAGTTTGGAGGAGTTGGACTGTGGGATTTTCTTGCCATTCTTTTAACCTTCTTTGGCTTAGAAGAACCCTCTTTCTCCGAATTTCGCTTCTTTGATTTGGAAGGCTTAGGTTCATCCTTCTTAGTTGGTTCCTTCTTTACCCTTTTTTCGCGGTTGCTTGGCTTGTCAACTGCATCCAGGGCAACTTGTTGTTCCGGAGTAAGGACACGTGATTCTTTTGGAGGAAGCTTTCTGTATTCTGCCATAACCTTACTCTCTGCTGAGACACAATGGAACATCGATTCAGGAATGGATCCATTGTGTTGAAACTTCATGGGATCAGATATGATGATCTTCTTTGTATGAAATGTAGCAATGGAAGCGATAAGGACATCCTTCATCACCGGAATTTCCAAAGTATCAATAGCCATCCTTGTGATAATGGTCCAGAACCTTCCACATGAAATCTCAGAATGACGAGTGGAAGTATTGAGGCTCTGTACAACCTGAGACCAAATAATAGACCCATAATCAAGATTTAAACCGTTGTAAAGACCATAGAGGATTGTCAGAAATCCTTTACTGGTTCCATCCGATCCAGCACCGCGTTCCGCCAAGCTTTTAATCAAAAGAGTAAGAAGTCCGTTTCATTGAAACGGGAGACACGACTTTCTGATTTTTGTAATGGTGGTCAGTACGTCCGTATTCATATAACATTGAGAACATTTGTGCAGTTGTGATGAAATCAGGTGAGATAACAGAGGAATCCACCGTAAGATGTAGTAAAGAACAAAACCTCCCTTTGGAAACAGAGGCCTTTTTAGAATGAATTTGAAAGTAGATGCGTTCTTTGTTCTTGTCGAAGGTTGCTGTAGAGTAAACTTGGGACAAGAGAGACATGGGAACAACTTTAAATTGAGTTAGGGCCTGAACCAATGGAGAATACTTCAAACACTCCACAACTTGTAACATATAGGAATCATAGAGGAACAGATTGAGTTCAATGATCATGTTTTGATTTGTCTTAATGGAAAGAAATGCCGAAGAAGCAATCTGATCTTGAACTGAAGAGGAAGTCGCCATTGTTAATCGAAGAAGGAAGACGAATAGTTCAAATCACTGCTATAGTACAGAAACTTTGTGACTGGTAAAAGACAAAGAATCGTCAAAACCCTTTATATATCGTTTCTAGGAGAGAGAAAAATGATGAGGATAATGACGTGATCACTAAAACAGCTCCTAAAAAAGTGCTATGTGACAGGTTGGGTGCTCCAAGAAATACGTCAACACGCGTGCGGATAGGGGCCTTTCAAATTCACGCGCCAAATACTTATCCTTAATCGTCTTTTGAACTTCAATATGACTTTAAGAGACATGAATTCCCTTGTGTAAACAAAACCTGAACCAACAACAACTAGAGTTTTGGAAAATAAAATTTTCGTGCAATAGAGTGGCAATCGATAAAGAAATAAAGCAATTGTGTATGGAATGTGCGTGATGTCTTAAGAGAAGACAAAAAGCAGGTGATTCCGGGCAAAAATCGCTTCCTTCAAGGTCAAAATAGACTTGAAGTGCTTGTGTGGAATCCCGAAAAGTATGATCAAGTGTTTATAGAGAAACATTGAAAGGCTTCTTTTCAAGATATTGGCTTAAGGGTGGCTTATCTTCATCCGAACATTAATACTTAACATAAGATCAATTGTTGGAAGAAGTACTTGTGAGACCAATATGGTCTGTTGAACAAGTAGGTGAGATGTAATTTGGAGGGTCAATTGATGTAATAGAAATCCAAAAAAATAAACTGGATCTTGTTGGGAAGAAATGCCTTGGTTTTAGACAATTTCATAAAGACCACGCAAAAAAAAAGGATTTCATAGGGTAACCAGTAAGTTCTTGAATTTAATAATTCACCATCAATTCATTATTGGAGTTGGATTATGGGTTTCACTCAGCACGTGGCATACGTATGCAAGATCACAAACACAGACTTTGTGCAACCATAAACCTTAGTGGTAAGAACCGAGAATCTCAAGGGTTACATTGGTGAAATGAAAGTCGATGGAGAATATAAGGTGGTTTGAGAACCGAAAGTACCTTCTGATGTAAAAATATGACCAAGTAGAGAAACTCTTGACTCGAATGAGAAGAGTATGGTAGCTCTAGACAGAGTTGATGTAGACGGCCTTATTGGGAAGAAACGATAGGTATAGATCGAATCATTAAGGCCTACTCGTCGTCATAGAGGCTTTGGTCAACATGCAACAACATGCTTCTAGGGACCCTTAACTACTTCATATAGAAATAATTGTACCTGTCGAAACTCCAAATTCTTTGGTTCTGAAACCTTTGTGACCTAATTAAAGTAAGAAAAAACACACCACACAAAACAAACAAATCGAAAAATATCTTGAAATATTGAGTTTTTTGAACAAAAATAAAAAAATAAAAAATAAAATAATAAAAAATATTTTTGGATTTTTGAAGTTTTCTGAAAAAAAAAATAAAGTAAAAACAAAACAAAAAGCATATAAAATAAATATGCATAGACCAAATGAAGAGAAGAGAAGAAATTTACACAGTATACAACCTAAACCTTATCCCAATTGAGTGAAGCGAAATAGACCGAGCGTTCGGTTCATTTCAGTTCTTAAATATTTCAGAGCTGAAATAGACCGAGCGTTCGGTTCATTTCGGTTCCCAAAAATTAAAGAGCCGAAATAGACCGAGCGTTTGGTTCATTTTGGTTCCCAAAAATTAAGGAGCGGAAATAGACCGAGCGTTCGCTCCATTTCGCTTGTGTAATTTTAATGAGAGATTTGAGTGTTTGGTACCGACTCTGCTTCCATCATACCCAAGCCTTGTAAGGTTTTGTTAAAGAGTGCTTCAGGTAATGCCTTAGTGAATATGTCGGCCAGTTGATCAGTAGATCGAACAAAATATACTTCTACGTTCCCTTCTTCGACATGATCCTTGATAAAATGATATCTAAGTGCAATATGCTTAGTTTTGGAATGTTGCACTGGATTGTGAAAAATCCTTATTGCACTTTTTGTATCATAATAGAGAGGAATCTTCTTCATGTTTAGTCCGTAATCTCTTAGTTGACTTTGAATCCATATAACTTGAGAAGTACAAGAAGCTGCAGCTATGTATTCGGCTTCTGTTGTAGACAATGACACACAGGTTTGCTTTCTGGACTGCCAACTAGCAAGTTTTCTGTCAAGAAATTGGCATCCACCTGTAGTGCTCTTTCGGTCTAGTCCACACCCTCCAAGATCAGCATCAGAAAAAGCTTGAATAAAGAATCCTGATTTGGCAGGATACCAGAGACCGAGAGATGAAGTTCGCTTTAGATAACGGAAGATGTTCTTTACAGCCAGCATGTGAGTACTCTTGGATTAGCTTGAAACCTAGCACAATAGCAAACAGAAAACATAATGTCCGGTCTAGTAGCTGTTAGATACATAAGGGACCCTATCATTTGTCGATACAGCGTAATGTCAACAGTAGGTTTCTCCAGAGACGGTGTTAACTTAGTACCAAATGCCATCGGAACCTTTACTTTAGAGTCACCTGTCATGCCGAATTTAGTTAACATACTTTTCGTGTATGCCTCATGGTTGATAAAGATGCCTTCTGGACCCTGTCTTATATTTAAACCAAGGAAAAAATTAATTGGACCCATTGCCCTCATTTCAAATTTAGTCTCCGTCAACTTTCTGAATTCAGCTGTTAAGCTAGGATTCATAGAGCCGAAGATGATATCATCAACGTAAATTTGAACTATCATTAGATGTTCGCCTTCTTTCTTGCGAAAGAAGGTAGGGTCAACCGAACCATGCTTAAATTTTGACATTTTAAGAAAACGAGTTAGGGTTTCATACCAGGCTCTCGGTGCTTGCTTTAAACCATAAACTGCTTTATCCAATACATAGCAATGATCAAGATATTTTCTTGTTCACGAATCCGGGAGGTTGTTCAACATACACTATTTCTTCTAGTTCTCCATTTAAGAAAGCACATTTGACGTCCATTTGGAAGACTTCAAAGTTTTTATGGGCAGCATATGCTAGGAAGATTCTAACCGATTCCAACCTTGCCACAGGAGCGAAAGTTTCCTCATAATCTATCCCTTCCTCTTGGCAATATCCTTTTACCACCAATCGAGCCTTGTTTCGAATAACGTTCCCTTCTTTGTCCAATTTGTTTATAAAAATCCATTTCAAGCCAACTACAGAAGCATCCTTTGGTGTGGGAATCAATCTCCAAACTCAGTTACGTTCAAACTCATGGAGCTCATCTTGCATTGCTTGAACCCAATCAGAATGATCAAGTGTAGCATGTATTGTTTTCGGTTCGATTTTGGAGAGGAACGAGTTAAACATACAGAACTCAACTTTAGAGAGTAATGCAGTTTGTTTCGCTTTTACTTGAGATCGAGTAAGAACTTTCTCAAAAGATTCACCAATAATTTGCTCTTTAGGATGATCCTTGTTCAATTTCACTAACGGAGGATAATTTGGATCATATACCGGATCCAATTCAGCACTCACTTCTTCTTCAAATTTTGAGAGATCACTCTCGCCTTCATCAGTTGCCTGGTCTTTCTCCCCCTCGACTGGTGAAGTGAAACCAGAGGTAGCATCAAAATTTGCTTCCTCTGATAGATTTGGATTCTCCCCCTTAAATGTACCTTTATTAGATGGGGATGTTGTAGAATTCTCCCCCTCGAAAGATACCTTTGTTGCACTTGGTGCATTTGAACTCTCCCTCTTGAACGTTGAGACGTGGTCTTGAGAGTTAGCAGAGGATTGATTACCTGTAGATTTGGGAATGTCACTTGTCTTTTCTTTTGCCGCATCATCAATAATCTGTTAGAGATTATCAATTTTGTTATCGGCTACTTTTGCCTCTGAGTGTGCCGCTTTCTCCGGTTCATCGAATAACCGAATGTATTCCTCAAACAGGTTGGATATAGGAACCGAGACTTGTCTTGAAGTAGGAAAAATTTCCCCTAAGTGACTTTCGTTTCTTTGAACTTTCTTTATGTAATTGTCATCAAAGGTGACGTAATATGTTTCTTCAATCCTTTTGGATCGTTTGTTTAAAACTCTGTAGGCTTTCGAGGAGAGTGAATAACCGAGAAATAAACCTTCTTCAGCTTTAACATTGAACTTGTTTCGGTTCGCCTTTAAGTTGAGGATGAAACACCTTGAACCGAACACATTGAAGAATTTAACATTGGGCTTTTTATTATTTAAAATCTCATAAGGAGTAAGTGAGAATCATTTATTAAGAAAGGATCGATTTTGAGTGTAACATGCAGTTGCCACAGCATCAGCCCAGAAGTATAAAGGAAGTGAAGCAAAAGAAAGCATGCTTGTAGCGGCCTCACATAAGGAACAATTTCGCCTTTCAACGATGCCATTCTGTTGTGGTGTATATGGGGCTGAAAAGTTGTGAGTGATCTCCTTATCAGCTAGAAATTCCTCAAAGTCGTTATTCTTGAACTCCAACCCATTGTCACTCCTGACATTTCTCGCAGTCTTTTTCAGTTACACTTCTACTTGCTTAATAAATTTCTTCAACTTGGGAGTTGCTTCAGATTTCTGTTTAAGAAAGAAAACCCAGTTGAAACGTGAAAAATCATCTATGATGACAAGTATGTACTTACTACCACCGATGCTTTCGATACACGAGGGTCCACACAAGTCAATGTGTAATAGTTCAAGAGCTTCAACAATCTTTGTATTGATCCTTGTAGGATGGCTCTTTCTGCTTTGTTTACCCATCTCACAGGCTGCACATAGATGTTCCTTGTCGAACATGAGAAGAGGGAGTCCTCGAACATGATCACCGAGCACCAATTTATTCATGTCTTTGAAATTCAGGTGTGACAATATTCGATGCCATAACCAGCTTTCATCTATATTTGCCTTTGATAGCAAACATATTGCCGGTTTGCCACGTATCGGTTTGAGATTTAATGGATACATCTCTCCTTTTCGCTCTGATTTCAAGAGTACCTTCTTGGATTGTTTTCCAATTATTTCAGATCCTTCATCATCAAAGGACACTTTCAGACCTGTTCCTGCGTCTAGTTGAGACACACTTATGAGGTTATGTTGTAATCCTTCTTCATAAGCCACTTTTTGAAACGAGAATTCTCCATTTGTTATCATGCCATATCCCTTGATTGTTCCACAGGAGTTATTTCCATACTTGACAGACCCACCATCTTTTAGGGACCGAAACTCCCTCAACGCTTCCTTCCTCCCTGTCATGTGACGTGAGCAACCCCTGTCGATATACCATTCATCATCGAACTGCTCGTCACTGATTACCTGCAAATTTAAGCAGATTTAGGAACCCAAAGTCTCTTGGGTCCTGGTGAGTTTTTCAGAGAATAAGGAATTGCAGTAGAAATATCAACCAAATATGTTCTTTTTATTAAAGTGGTTTGATCTTTTCTTTTAATTATATACACTTTGATTTTGGTTTTATCTTGTTTAAACTTAAGTGCATTAGATGGTTTGTTAGATGGTTTTGGCATTTGATTTTTCTTTTGAGATCTTGGGTTAGCTGATGGTTTCTTAAAGGGGAACTTAGAATCTGAAGTTAGTTTGCCCTTTCCTTTGATGTCCTTAAAAGAATTTGCCTTGCATTGGGACTTGGATGTATCGAAACTCGCTTTAGGACCGAAACTGGATTTGTGACCGAAACTAGGTTTAGGGCCGAAACTGGGTTTAAGACTGAATGTTGACTTTCGGTTTTGAGACTTGGAATAGTAGGAACTTGGGCTGAAATTTTCCTTTACTTTTTCCTTTCCTTTTTTCCGTTGAGACCTTCTTAAGAGGCACATAGTTGGGATTTTGGGAATGCTAGTAACTCTTTCGCTCATTCAGATTCTTTGCATATCTTTGATTTCTTAAGCATTTCTGTTCAGCTAGTTCCTTCTGTGATTTATGTATATTGAAGTTGGCCTTTGGTTTCTCTCTTTGAGTTTCGGTCGTTTTGTTTATAACTTTCTGTTCTTTCTTTGGTTCTTCTGGAATCTCTTTAGTTCCACTTGTTCTTGGTTTTTCGAAGCTTGAGGGTTTGTTGATGGGTTCAGCAACGTACCTTCCTTTAACCCTCCATGAAGTTTGCTCAGACAAGCCTTCGGTTTCATCTGCATTGTCAATAGGGGCAGACCAGAAGAAATCTTCGCACCCTTCTGCATTGTCTTTTTCCACCAAGACTCTTAGTTCTGTTGTCTGTCTAGAAGTGACTCCTTTTGCTGCATACACATGATTTGGTATAGTTTGAACTTTTTGATAAACCACTGCCTTTTCCTTGAGTTTTTGTGGCTTTTCTTTTGTCATGTGAACAAATTCAACCGAATTTTCTAAAATGAGGGGTTTCTCATTCTCAGTATCGCTTTTTACAAACTCGGAGCAAGCAATGACATCTTCTACCGAGATTTCACTCATCTCGCTTTCTTCATCAAATTCAGATGTAGTATCAAGGTTCATTCTATTTTCTGAGGTCAATTTGGCATTGGATATGTCAAATGATTTTAAAGTATCTGACTTTATTCTTAATTGACGATTTTCATCTAAGATATCTTTTAGCATACACTTATGTTCCTTAGAATCAATGAAGGTTTCTATTTTGTCCAGACCGGTTTTGTAAGACACAGATGTTTCATCCGATGACACTTATGATTCACATTCTGCTATGATCTCGTCTTCCTTAAATTCAAGAAAGGGCAAAATCATTTTGTGAATATTCTTTCCTATCTCACAACTTAAATGTAACTAAGCAATATTTGTATACAAACGCTTAGCAATTAAACAAAAAACAATTCTTTTTTTTTTTTAAACTTCAAATTGTCTTTTTGCAAATAAAAACTTTCATCTTTAGCTCTAACTAACTCCACCTGCTTCAGCTCAATCCACATTCTTCTCTCCTAATTCTTCGAAGACACCCTGCTGAGTTGGTCGCTTAGGCTAGAATTCACTAAGCGAGTTTGCATGAGACTACCACTTAAGTTAGAAAATTTAGATTTTAATTCATTTAATTCTTCTTCATAATTTGTTAATGGAACTTTAAGTGATTCAAGGATGGATTGTACCTTTTTGATCAACCTATCACAGTTGTTGATCTGCTCACTTACTGGCTTTGCTGCAAAATATTTGTTTCCTGTCATATTCGATTCCTCACTTGCACTTTCGGTTGATGGACTGGCTGAGACGATCAAGAATTTGCCAGCCGAACCTTCTTCCTTTGCAACATAAGCCTTTCCATGAATGGGCTTTCTTACCTCTTCATCTTCAGAGTCAGTTGACCAAACTTCTACGCCACCGAACTCGTCATCCTCTGCATTCTCCTGCACAATCAAAGCATTCATAGTACCTTTTGTACTGTTAGTTGTCTTCTTTTTCTTTATTTTTTCTAGCTTGCGCATGTAGTACGCCTCATCATCTTCACCATCTCTTTTCTTAGCCATTTTTCTCAGCATGTAATCCTTGGCAAAGTGATTCTTTCCATGACAGTAATTGCAGTCGTATCCAAAGTCTTCTACAAGTTTGCTCTCCTTCTTGTCTTCATCCTTTTGAGAAGAGATCTTCGCTTCATCCTTCACCTTTTCAGAGCTGTAACTTCCCTGCCAGTTTCGGTTCTTGCTGACTGAGAATTTTCTTCTTGCAAACTTCTTTGGATTGGTGACCATCATAGCATACTCCTCACTTGTAAGGTCACATTCAGACAAATCAGACTCTTCTTCTTCTTCTTCTTCTGCAATGCCTTTTGCTTTTGAGACAAGGGCCAACGATCCTACACTAGAAACCACTTTTGCTTCTTTGGTTACGACACTTTCATGGGACTTAAGTATTCCCACAAGTTTCGCTAGCGAATAAGACTTAAACTATTCATGCACTTTTACGGTAGAAACGACAGCCATCCATTTTGGTCTGAGTCCGTTCATGAAAGTTACTTTCTGCTCAATCAGCTTCCTCTCTATTCCATGTTTTATCATCTTACTTAAGAGATGATTGAACCGATAAAAAGTCTGTATTAGCTTCTCCTCAGGTTTCTGTTCGAAAACTCCAAATTCTGACAGCAGCAATGTTTGAATGGAGTGTACAAGATCTTCATCGGTCGAATAGAGCTCTTTCAACCTATCCCAGATTTCTTTGGCTGTCTTGCACGAACTTACTAACCGAAACATGTCAGGATGTAATGAGAATATTATCATTCTCATGACTTTCACGTTACACAACAGCTTGTCTTTTTCGTCCTGTGGCATCTTCTGTTCATCAGCAACCAACTTGTTATATTCTGTTTGAGTCTTAACTGTTGTGTTTGTTCCAGAATGAACAAATGGACCGAGTGTGATGGCTTCCCATATGAGGTAGCCGTTATCCTCAGATCCAACCACGTAGTCTTCAAATTCATGTGCCCGCACTTCATAGTCCTGAGTGTAGAGTATGGGTATTCTGGTAGTGGATCCTATGCTGTTTGAGATGTTGATTGGGTTTGTTTACGAATCATCGTGAGACATGATGAGCTGCTGGAATCATACCTGTAAACTTGAGATTAGGGTTTTATCTAAAACTTAGTTGTTGTCGTAACAAAGAAGACGACTTCTTATTTATACGATAAAAGCGGAAACCCTAACGAATTCTGAATACAGAAGGAATGTGTATTGATCACATAGTCTCCTGCTCCGATACCAATTGTTAGATATGACATCCCCATTTTCACGGCCAAAAAAGACCGATTTTGTTTATGCTTTATAAAAATCAGAGTACTTCATTTCATAAAAATGTTGCGGAATTTGTTCCCAGAAATATATGGTAAATACGTTATTAAAACATTTTCGAAGAAACGTATTTATTTCATTTTAAAACGTTTGGGATGTCATCGTTAATACAGGAACATAAGCATAAACAGAACTTACAATTATTCACACTAGTGATCTACATCTCTTTAAATCTCTCAGTGTAATGTCACTTCATATCAACACCTGTGATATAAATAAACTGAGTGGGTCAGGTTGGGAAACCTGGCGAGCACATAGGGTTTTCAACCCACAATAATATAATTATTATTTTTAAACATCAAACAATCAACCCAATTACCCATTCCCGTTATACTCACATTACGTCCCTAAAACATCTAACACAAGGGACCTAGTCAAAGGACTATCATTGGGATGGACACTACAGCTAAGGGGATTCCTTGGCAATGAAAGTCCTAAAGGCAACCATATGGGGGATGGAGTACACCAGGTGAGCACACAGTTCACCCAGTTCGAATAAACACACAGTTTGAATAAACACACAGTTCAAATAAACACACAGTTCGAATAAACGCCTACAGGTTGCGATCCTGCTAGTGTTCCACTGGACTGTCTAGAATAGTCCGTGGTCGTCATCTATACTCCGCTAGATGACTAGATCATCAAGAACAGCTATAACGAGGCCTCTCATTATTTTATTTTGCCACACAACAACTATTACATCTACCCATGTTTTACCCAACACATTTTGTAGATATAAAATACATATACAGTTTAAATCATTGAAAACATGTATAAAACTTTCATCCAACATAGATAGCAAGTATACAGATAATATACACACACAACATGTAATTTATATAAAATACTTCATATCTATGTGTAAGCTGAAAGTAACTATGCACTCACTTGAAAGGTGGTGACTCAGCACTCGGACAGCGCTTCGATACTCTCAAAACGATATTCCTTCGATAAAACCTAGTACCAATACCACTAGGGTTTAGTCTAACGATAACCGCGACAAATTAATTAGTCTGACTATTATTAAGCGTTAATAACACTTAATATAACTCATAATAATAGCCCAAATAATTATTTAAAGGACCTAATAACATTCTTATAATTATTTGAAAGCTATATTAAAAATTGCGTAAGCGTAGCACACTTTCAGCGAATTTTATCGAAAACCGGAACTTAATTGGAGCAGCGTTTCGAAACCGAAAGGCTCTTTTTCTCGGGACTCCGGGAGCCTTGGGGGCTAAGGGGCTTAACTAGGGGTTAGGGGGGTTTATAGCACTTAGAGAGAGAAAGTTTGTAGAGAGAGAAGTGAAAAATGGTGTGAAGAATGAAGAAATCCCGTCCCCCTTTTATAGCCTGCGAGGCCTCGGTACGCTGGGCGTACCTCGGACCTACGCTGGGCGTAATGGTTCGGATAAGAGCGCCACCTCGGACCAGCTGGCTTGCACTCCGGAAGAGATAAGGGCGAGGGTACGCGGGGCGTACTGTCTTTGGACGCGGAGCGTAAGCGAGGGCGATGTGTCCTTTATCCGAAGCGAGATCTGATCAGCGATGTGCGGCCCATAACGCGCCACGTCATCAATTCCTTATCAGCCTTCGCAAATTCGATCATAAACTTTAAAAATTCGTAACTTTCACGTACGAGCTCCGTTTTTGACGTTCTTTATATCCACGCGAAGGCGGGAACGTACTCTACAACTTTCGTTTAGACTTCGTCGGCTAATTTTAACTCGATTTTAAATTTTATATTATCAATGGGCCGGGACAGGATTGGTCCGTTAAATCCTCATAACTTCTTCATCCGACATCCGTTTTCACCCATCTTTTTCTCGTTACGCTACTCTTAACGAGATCTTCGATTCTCGCTCAGGTCATGTCAGCTAAAAACCGCTCGATCTAATATTCGAATTTCAGGTTGTACACTGCTAGTCCGAAACTTCGAAAAATCATAACTTCTTCATACGAAATCAGATTTGGGCGTTCTTTTTATCGATCTTCTTAGTTTAACATATTCTACGACTTTCATTTAAATCGCTAAGGCTAAATCTCGCTCTATCGTAAATTCACTATTTACGTTTCCTGGTATCGTGCCGGTTCTGTCGCGAAACTTCGACGGGTCATAACTTCTTCGTTATAACTCGGATTTCGGCGTTCTTTATATGTACAAAAACCTTGTGACATATTATACAACTTGGTTAAGATTATTTATTCTCAATAATCTTTTGTCGAAAAGTCTTTTTCGACCCCTATTGCCTCTAAATTGACTAGCCCGGATCTACGGGCGTTACAATTATCTCCCCCTTAGGATGATTACGTCCCGGAATCATCAACGAAACAGGGCTCGTATAATGACCCCATACGTCATCTCTTCATCCTAGGTAATAATTATAACTTCTATATTTCTTCATGTCTATCTCTTAGACTCATTGACTGTAAGCAGTACTCGATCGTACACCTGCTCTCTACCTCAGGTTAGACTAATTATGACCCTTAAGTCACAATCTCGATCCTTACTAGATACGAACTTGAGATGAGTTCTTTTATTACTACCATAGATCGATGTGTCATATTCTAATGACCTATCATCGTATGTTGCAACACTTAGACTTAGGTCTCTTAGAGTTAAATTCTAAAACAGACTATGCCTTCCTTCATGTTCTAATGTGATTTAATCACACTTTAACATTAGGCATTTCTGGCTACCAACTTCTTTAACAACGAGCGCGATACTTCTATTGATCGCTTTGATTTCAATCGTTTGGTTTAAGTCGGACGCTACATCAAACTTGGTTCTCTGAACCACGTAACCTACTCATCGTAGTCGGACTCAATGGAATATGACCACTAGGGTTGGGATAACAACAATCTTCTTAGTCATTACCAAAACAATGGTAACGACATACTTGAATAAAACGAAATCAATTACTAGCTTCTTGGTAACCTTGTGACTTTCCCTGATCCAAGTGTGAGTTTTGTGCTTCCGGTAGTATAGGCCTCTACTACCATTCACACCTACTCATACTCGTCCCAAGTATCGTCCTGCAGTTTTTCAAAGTCACCATACAAGAAAACCACACAACAACTTAACACATCAGATAACAAAACAAAGGTTTCATATTCTTTCTTGAAACGATTACATAGGTGTTCAAGTTCACCCTAGACTATGCCTCTAACAGGCTACATCATATGATTCTATGGCTACTTTATAACTCGATCCTTGGATGTCAAGCCGTCACTCTTGAATCCTCGCATTGTCATCTGCTTCGTCTAGGATCATATGGAATGCCCTTGCCTTCGGTTTTGGCGGAATGTTTGGTTTTGCCGCCTCTTTCTTTTTCAGGCAATCCTTAGCAACATGCCCTTCTTCACGACATTCATAACACACCCTTTTGCACTCGTTGGCGTAATGTCCGGTCTTCCCACACTTGTAGGAAGTCACTGCTTCGCTACATTTCCCAAAGTGATTCTTCTTGCACTTCTCGCACCATTTCACTTTGTTTCCTCCTCCGCTAGACTCCTTTGAACCAGACTTGATCTTCTAATTGGGCCTTGTAGATTACTCAAACTTCCTCTTTTCGCCAACCTCAATCTTGTTGGCAGCTCTTCCCTTAATCATATCTTCCACAGACTTGGCAGCCCAGATAGCTGCCTCCAGAGTAGGTGCCTAACGCACTGGCACCGCGTACTCCCATGGAAGTCCCTTTGCGTACTTGTCGATTTTCGTCAGCTCATCCGGAACAAGACGCAAGGAAAACTCCATCTTTTCTAGTGAAGTTGTTCGTGTATTAATCGATTGACATGCTTCCCTTCTTCAAGGTTAGAAACTGGTTCTCTAGCTCAAGCAGGTTTTGAGCTGAGCAATACTTTCATTTGAATTGCACCAGAAATTCTAACCATGTCAGTTGTAGGGGCTCATTGGGGCTCAGAGTCTTCCCCAAGGTGTTCCACCAACGTACAGCGCCTCCTCGAAACTGACGCACTGCAAATGTGGCATGTTGTTTTCCCTTGCAACCGCACGTCATGAAAGCTAATTCTATCTCCGAGATCCAATCCATGACCCCGATCGGATCCTCCTTTCTAGTGAAAGTCGATGTCTTGTAAGTCAGAAAATCCTTGTACTTGCATCCATTCCTCTCGACTTCGTCATCTTGGTTGTTTTGTCGAACTATTGGTGGGTTGACTTGACCAGCAGTCCCACTGTAGTTTCCTTCCTCAGTCTGCCCTTCGTTCAACTCGGGCTGTTCGATCTGAATGGTTGCTTCCTCTCGATTTTGCTGGAGCAAATGTCTGGTTTCCTCCATTTGACGATCCAACATCGCTTGGATCATTGCTTGCACTCCGGCCATTGTGACTGGCTTAGCAGCGGGTTCCATCACCGGTATTTGCTCAATCACTGGGGGTTGGTTTCGGTTCCCATTTGCATTCACGTTTTCACTACGGCTTCTTGCCATCTTGATCTATACACCGAATAAGGTGAATCTAGATCTTTACTTAGGATTGATGGTTAAATCATCCTTATCACTCCGAAACGTTTATATGCTAGTTCTAATATCGTAGTCGTACGTTTAGAATCCTAAACACATAAGGTTTCCAGATCCGGTCGGCAACAGACCATAGATCCGAACAATTAACAACATATCATGCACAAAGCATTTATCACATAAAAGCATTTTAGGCACAATTCCAAAAATAATCTAGTGCTCACACCTCACAATCATCGCTTAGCATTCTAAGTTTAAGTCTAGAAATAAATCCATATTCCTAGTTTGCTTAAACTAATGCTCTGATACCAACTATGACATCCCCATTTTCACGGCCAGAAAAGACTGATTTTGTTTATGCTTTATAAAAATCAGAGTACTTCATTTCATAAAAATGTTGCGGAATTTGTTCCAAGAAAAACATGGTAAATACGTTATTAAAACATTTTCGAAGAAACGTATTTATTTCATTTTAAAATGTTTGGGATGTCATCGTTAATACAGGAACATAAGCATAAACAGAACTTACAATTATTCACACTAGTGATCTACATCTTTTTAAATCTCTCAGTGTAATGTCACTTCATATCAACACCTGTGATATAAATAAACTGAGTGGGTCAGGTTGGGAAACCTGGTGAGCACATAGGGTTTTCAACCCACAATAATATAATTATTATTTTTAAACATAAAACAATCAACCCAATTACCCATTCCCGTTATCCTCACATTACGTCCCTAAAACATCTAACACAAAGGACCTAGTCAAAGGACTATCATTGGGATGGACACTACTGCTAAGGGGATTCCTTGGCAATGAAAGTCCTAAAGGCAACCATATGGGGGATGGAGTACACCTGGTGAGCACACATTTCACCCAGTTCGAATAAACACACAGTTCAAATAAACACACAGTTCGAATAAACACCTACAGGTTGCGATCCTGCTAGTGTTCCACTGGACTGTCTAGAATAGTCCGTGGTCGTCATCTATACTCCGCTAGATGACTAGATCATCAAGAACAGCTATAACGAGGCCTCTCATTATTTTATTTTGCCACACAACAACTATTACATCTACCCATGTTTTACCCAACACATTTTGTAGATATAAATACATATACAGTTTAAATCATTGAAAACATGTATAAAACTTTCATCCGACATAGATAGCAAGTATACAGATAATATACACACACAACACGTAATTTATATAAAATACTTCATATCTATGTGTAAGCTGAAAGTAACTATGCACTGACTTGAAAGGTGGTGACTCAGCACTCGGACAGCGCTTCGATACTCTCAAAACGATATTCCTTCGATAAAACCTAGTACCAATACCACTAGGGTTTAGTCTAACGATAACCGCGGCAAATTAATTAGTCTGACTATTATTAAGCGTTAATAACACTTAATATAACTCATAATAATAGCCCAAATAATTATTTTAAGGACCTAATAACATTCCTATAATTATTTGAAAGCTATATTAAAAATTGCGTAAGCGTAGCACACTTTCAGCGAATTTTATCGAAAACCGGAACTTAATTGGAGCAGCGTTTCGAAACCGAAAGGCTCTTTTTCTCGGGACTCCGGGAGCCTCGGGGGCTAAGGGGCTTAACTAGGGGTTAGGGGGGTTTATAGCACTTAGAGAGAGAAAGTTTGTAGAGAGAGAAGTGAAAAATGGTGTGAAGAATGAAGAAATCCCGGCCCCCTTTTATAGCCTGCGAGGCCTCGGTACGCTGGGCGTACCTCGAACCTACGCTGGGCGTAATGGTTCGGATAAGAGCGCCACCTCGGACCAGCTGGCTTGCACTCCGGAAGAGATAAGGGCGAGGGTACGCGGGGCGTACTGGCTTTGGACGCGGAGCGTAAGCGAGGGCGATGTGTCCTTTATCCGAAGCGAGATCTGATCAGCGATGGGCGGCCCATAACGCGCCACGTCATCAATTCCTTATCAGCCTTCGCAAATTCGATCATAAACTTTAAAAATTCGTAACTTTCACGTACGAGCTCCGTTTTTGACGTTCTTTATATCCACGCGAAGGCGGGAACGTACTCTACAACTTTCGTTTAGACTTCGTCGGCTAATTTTAACTCGATTTTAAATTTTATATTATCAATGGGCCGGGACAGGATTGGTCCGTTAAATCCTCATAACTTCTTCATCCGACATCCGTTTTCACCCATCTTTTTCTCGTTACGCTACTCTTAACGAGATCTTCGATTCTCGCTCAGGTCATGTCAGCTAAAAACCGCTCGATCTAATATTCGAATTTCAGGTTGTACACTGCTAGTCCGAAACTTCGAAAAATCATAACTTCTTCATACGAAATCAGATTTGGGCGTTCTTTTTATCGATCTTCTTATGTAACACCGTGATTTCCAAAAACAAAATTTTTATTTAAATAATCAATTTAATATTAAATACACTTGTTTAAAATCGTATTCACATTCGAATTACAAAACATGGTTTCATTTTCATTATAATAGAAGACCAGGATCCTCCAAACACAACTCTTTCTTCGGTGTGTACAATCGAACCGTTGCCATCCCGCATTACTGTAAGAACCTGAAACAACATAACATAAACAACGTAAGCACGAAGCTTAGTGAGTTCCCCAATATACCTTACGCACATACGCCTTCCGGCCCGGACCTTTCGGTCCACATAACATTGCCTTCCGGCCCGACCTTCCGGTCCATGTGTCTCAGGGGACTTCCGTCCCTGCTGGGTAAACCTTCCGGCCTTACCCACGCCGACCTTCCGGTCCATCACACATCATATCGCCTTCCGGCCCATAACATATTCGCCTTCCGGCCCATAACATACATAGCACATATAACATATAACATACCACATATAGCATACATATCACATATCATATCCGACCTTCCGGTCACACAGTCAAACCCTTCCGGGTACAGTATAGTGAGAAGACTCACCTCGCGGACACTAGAAGATAGCAACTCCTAAAGTCCTTTGCACTTGATCCTCCGAGCTACAAGCTCCCTGAAACATCATATATCCCTTATTAATACTTCTATCTTCCACGTTAACTGACCCTAAGAAATCACACCAGTCAACTCTGGGCAACAGCCCGTTGCCAGCTCGACTGGACTCGGCGAGTTCCCTGGCGACTCGGCGAGTCTGGTCGTCCTTCAATCCTCTGAGATTCCCCTTCTACTCGTCGAGTATCCTCTTTGACTCGACGAGTCACTCCTGGAAGAATCGCGGGGCCACCCCGACTCCACTCGCCGAGTCTGAAGAACAACTCGGCGAGTCCCAGTGAATCTTCAAGCTACTCGCCGAGTCTGATCATCCGACTCGGCGAGTCCACGCCATGCAGTCGATCCAACTGCTTCCTGAGATACGTTTTTCCCGAGATACACACTCATGGGACCTTCTGGATCTCTAAGGGGTACTAATACAGGGTTATAAACGTTGGATAACAACACAACAATCCATCTAATCTCCAAATGGGTTTCACAAACCCTAATCCCATAACACATTAACATAGCAGAGGATAATTCGAGTTCTTACCTGAATATTGTATCCTCTGTGTCCCCAATCCTCAGAATGTGACTCCCTTGCTGCTCCTTTAGCCAATCCCTTCTCTTCCTTGCACAACAATTCTTCCAAGATCAACAATGGCCCTAAGACTTTGCTCCAGATGCACCCACTCGATTTAGGGTTCTTCCCAGAAGGCTAAACT
Organism: Lactuca sativa; assembly: GCF_002870075.4. Classification (NCBI taxonomy): domain Eukaryota; kingdom Viridiplantae; phylum Streptophyta; class Magnoliopsida; order Asterales; family Asteraceae; genus Lactuca; species Lactuca sativa. Next base: position 183,103,980 of record NC_056624.2, on the reverse strand, counting down.
GAACAATGACGGCCAATGAGTGCCTCTTATACGTCCCAACCTGAACGGTTAGGGTTTTTCGCTAACAGCGTAGACTCGCCGAGTCCATATCGGACTCGTCGAGTCCAGTCGCGAACCCACGACCCGGTCTGCGATCCTACTCGGCGAGTCAAGGCTCCAACTCGCCGAGTCCCTTCTTAAAACACCCCCAAATCATAATTATATCAATATTTGAAATTCCGGGCTGTTACAACTCTCCCCCACTAGAACTAGACTTCGCCCTCGAAGTCTCACTCTGAAGATAGCCCCGAATGCTGCTCCCACATACCACGTTCCAGATCACAGTTCATTTCCGATCCCCTCCGATGCTGCCACTGAACTAACACCCGAGGTATCTCCTTATTCCTCAGAACCTCGATCTCCCGTTCTCTGATGACCACTGGCTTCTCGGCATAATTCAAGCTTGCATCCACCTGAATGGCTTCTAATGGAACCACTGCTGACTCATCCGCTATACACCTCTTCAACTGCGACACATACCAGTGTCATGGATCCGTCCCAATTCCGTTGACAGCTCCAAACGATAGACCACCCTTCCTACCTTCGCACCTTCACGAAAAGACCCAACATACCAGGGCCCCCCATTTACCCCTCTTCCTAAATCGAAGCACCCCGTCAGAAATACGAGGTCGCTGACCTGAATCACATACTCGTAACGACGTCTGCCTGCATAACTTTCCTGTTAACTCTAGACAATCACTAACTCTCTTTAACCTGCTGAGTCTGCTTTGCCAACTAAAGTACGAACTCTGAACTGCTCATCACTTTCTGAAATCGGAAATTACCCAAGATGCACTCTGCTCCAAATCTCAACGATCACTCAACCCATAAGGGTTAGGAAACCCTGAACCACCGGATCCCCGATCCAAAGCCCACTTTGCCCATTCCGGACCGACTGAGAGATCCATCCTCCCTCTCAGATCGACTCTCACAAGTTCTCCCCTTGCCACTACATACACATACTGAACTAGTCCCAACACCCGCAGGTGGAAAGACCCGATACCCTGATGATATCCTCGAACATCTCCCCAAGCTGAACCACTACATCCACCCTACACTCTGATCAGAATTACACTGAGAATTTAAGATTCTCTCTCCATGCATCCCTTCTGAGCCTCAACAGACATCCCAACCGGATGGGTTCCTACTCCACTTCCGCGAACACGATGCTCACAACCATACTCGAAATACTCTATCCATAACTCTGCTCTGCAGCTTTCACTTTCGTGAACTTGCACCCCTTCGGAGTTACACACCTTCCTCCTTTCCTTTTTCCAAGGAACCCTTTTTGGCCATAATGCCACTCCACTTGGTGCCACGGTGCTCGCCCCAAGTGACACCACCCTTTTCGCGTAACCGCTATCCACATACTCTGGTTCCCATTGCAGGGCTCTCAATCCCATGCACTCTCTCCACTCATCAGAATCACTGCCTTAGCTAAACAAGATCACTAACCCGGGGCCAGACCTTCCAATGCAATCACACTGCACATACGCGATCCGCAAATCTCAAACTAATCCCGCAATACCAACAGAGTCTCCAGTATGACTGGACCGACTCTCATAACACATACTAGCCACTCGAGGCTATATCTCTGTGGGTCCGTACACCCAACTCTGCGAACCCTTAGGTTCTAACTCTGGGAACCTTCCGGTTCCCGTTCTAGAAACATGCGCAACATAATCCCGTGGAATTAGTGCAGTACAACCCATCACGTAACTCAAACGTACCAATACTCTGATCGCAAAATTCCGATTACTTACTCAAGCTTGACCCCGACCTCCTCTCAGGCCTCCACAATCAAATGCCCTAGGTCTGTATCTCGCCCCGCATACCCAACACTCACTATCGTCGGCCTATACTTTGCGCTGACAAACACTGCTGAATCCCAACAGCTAAGCACCCTTACATACTCATCGATCTCCCGGAGAATTTTACAATTCTCCCCCACTAAAGCACTGACTAACTGCCACCGATCGTCATTAACGACCTTTCAGAACCATCCTGCACAAAGAGAACATTTACCCACTGACTGCTTCCCACAAGCGTAAGCAACCCTCAGCAAAACACATCTCCTCCCTGATCAATCCGCTCAAAAGAATCCGATCTTTCAATTATCCACTCCACAACTGCAGATGCTACCCGTCATTCAACCCAGTGCCGCATCTCCACTATCAACCCTCACGAACGATGACCAACGAAGTTCCCAAGCAATAACCCATAACCAAACCCACAACCTGCCAAAGGTTGAATATCGCATCGAAAACCGCACAAGGCTACCGGTACCAAAACACCAAACTATAATCATACTAAACCATCAGGGCACAACGAATGCCAAGCGAAAACCTGAAGCACCAATTCATAACCATGCCCAACCCGCGAAACAACAATTACCGCATCGAAATCCACACCAGACACCAGTACAAACAATATGCCACAATCAACGCAAGCCACTCAAGACGTCAAGAGAGCATCATACCCGCAGCTGCCTCCGGCACTGCTCCGTCTCCCTCTGCCGCAAGCCGATAAGCACGACCCCGAGCCCTTGGGCTCTGCTCCATCCTGTCCTCCTCCTGAACTCCTCAAGGTGGCCGATGCTAGAGCCTGCACCGGTCCTGCAGGAAACTGAGGACGGTTGACCCGCAAATGTCCAACCTGCCGACACTGATACAATCCTGAAACCCCGAATTGGCACTGACTGCCGACAATCCCGTGCACCATGCCCCTCCTTTCCGCACTTGCGGCATGCACCACTGGGTCAACAAGCTCCGGTGCCATCTCTCTCACACTTCCCACAAGTGTGACCGCTCCGATCCCCCATTCTAACGTCTACGGTCATGGGCCGTTTCGGCGCCGACTGCGACTGCATCGGGGCCTGCCTCATCTCACGCAACTGCAACTCAACCTCTAGCTCACGCCACATAGCGGCCTCCTGCGATACCATCACGGTCTCGCGCCTCTGCGCAGACACGAACTGTCTGATACCCCCCCCTTGAGCATACTCGGATATCGGGACATCTGAGCCTGCTCCGAAGCGAACTCAGGGCAAAACATCGCCCTCTCAATAAACATCCCGGTGCTCTCAGTCACCGACTCCAAATCCTGATTCAGCTCAAGGAACTTCCGAGCCAATTTCTCCTTTTCATCCCGCGGAACATAGCGAGTACTGAACATCCCTCTAAATTGATCCCATGAAACTGCAGCCCTCTGCGCATCGGAAAATGACCTCGTGGTCAATCTCTACCAATCCTTCGCCCCGAGCCTCAAAAGGTTCAGAGCACCCCCACCCTCTGATCAGCAGGGCATAAACTCGTGGAGAAACACCCCTCCATGTCTGATAACCATCTCATAGCAACAATCGAGTCCTGAACTCCATCGAATGTGGGAGGCTTCGCATAATAGAAGTCCCGATACTGAAAACCCCGACTAGCCCCTTTCTTTGCCGTTGCTACAGCCGCTGTAACCGCCGCGGCAGCCGTCTCTGCGAAAACCGCATATCGCTCGTCCAACTACTTCAATCATAGTGGTCCTGATCGACCCAAACAATTCTGGTGACTCAGCCCGCAACAATGCAGCAACCTCATCACGCCGGATCTCGCGGATCCTCGCATCCCGCTCGCTCGTGCTTGTCCGATCGATAACCGGATAACAAGATAGCCACAAGCATCATCCACTACGAACCATGGTACTTATCCCATGACATCCCTCCTCAACATGCTTCGGTGTATGGTACCTGAACCATAGCACCACTCCTCAATCTGCTCCAATGTGTAGCACTCGAGCCACAACATCTATCTCAAACTGTTCCGATGTATGGTGCCCTGACCATAACATCACTCTGTATCCGATCCGATGTATGGTATCCGAACCATAACATCACCCCTCAATCTGTTCCTTAGGACCTTTAGAATGCCCCCTGTATCAAGTATGGGTCCTCTGCTTTCAGTAGTACGGGCCCATACTACCTGCCACATCTACCCATACTTTCCACACGGACCATCCCAGAGTTCCTAAGTAGCTGATAAACCTGCTCTTTCACCCATCTCATCGCGCGTGCTCGCTTTCCAGCGAAATCCTCTACTCTACCAGCGCACTCATTTGGCTAGGTTTATTCCCTAGTCCCTTCCGCCGTCCTCCCACTTCTTTGCTATCAGCTGCTGAAGAGTTCCTAATGATGCCAGCCCTCTACCTCCTGAGTATCGTCATACTCACTTAGTAGCTGACTCCCATCATCGACAACTCCACAAAGCACAAAGCAAGCAGCATTCGAGCATTGAAGCATACATAGGACTCCCCATCTGTGGTAGCTCCACCTTCTCGGCTCATCCTCGGAAGTACCTCTGTACCCCGTAGCTTTACCCCTTGTGCGTTCCAACTAGATACCCTCACTCATCACATATACACAAAAGCATAACGCACATATAACAGCAACCCTAGACTAAGGCATCACACATCAGGCCACTCTAGTCCTAAGATATGAAATACCTAGTCTGTCTCTAGCATGCAATAATGTCTCATAAAGTGCATAATAGATATGTCATAACACAAAAGTAAGGGTATTTTGGGAAATCACCGTTTGGCTCTGGCTGATTGTACACACTGCTCTTTCTTGCTTTCTCTTTGAACTCTTATTCACTTTAGAAAACCATTTATTTGGAAAACCTTTTCTTACTTCCTCAGTTTGAGTCCAGATTTACCCGTAGGCGCGTCCGAATCCCTCAAACCAAGGCTCTGATACCAATTTGTAACACCGTGATTTCCAAAAACAAAATTTTTATTTAAATAATCAATTTAATATTAAATACACTTGTTTAAAATCGTATTCACATTCGAAGTACAAAACATGGTTTCATTTTCATTATAATAGAAGACCAGGATCCTCCAAACACAACTCTTTCTTCGGTGTGTACAATCGAACCGTTGCCATCCCGCATTACTGTAAGAACCTGAAACAACATAACATAAACAACGTAAGCACGAAGCTTAGTGAGTTCCCCAATATACCTTACGCACATACGCCTTCCGGCCCGGACCTTTCGGTCCACATAACATTGCCTTCCGGCCCGACCTTCCGGTCCATGTGTCTCAGGGGACTTCCGTCCCTGCTGGGTAAACCTTCCGGCCTTACCCACGCCGACCTTCCGGTCCATCACACATCATATCGCCTTCCGGCCCATAACATATTCGCCTTCCGGCCCATAACATACATAGCACATATAACATATAACATACCACATATAGCATACATATCACATATCATATCCGACCTTCCGGTCACACAGTCAAACCCTTCCGGGTACAGTATAGTGAGAAGACTCACCTCGCGGACACTAGAAGATAGCAACTCCTAAAGTCCTTTGCACTTGATCCTCCGAGCTACAAGCTCCCTGAAACATCATATATCCCTTATTAATACTTCTATCTTCCACGTTAACTGACCCTAAGAAATCACACCAGTCAACTCTGGGCAACAGCCCGTTGCCAGCTCGACTGGACTCGGCGAGTTCCCTGGCGACTCGGCGAGTCTGGTCGTCCTTCAATCCTCTGAGATTCCCCTTCTACTCGTCGAGTATCCTCTTTGACTCGACGAGTCACTCCTGGAAGAATCGCGGGGCCACCCCGACTCCACTCGCCGAGTCTGAAGAACAACTCGGCGAGTCCCAGTGAATCTTCAAGCTACTCGCCGAGTCTGATCATCCGACTCGGCGAGTCCACGCCATGCAGTCGATCCAACTGCTTCCTGAGATACGTTTTTCCCGAGATACACACTCATGGGACCTTCTGGATCTCTAAGGGGTACTAATACAGGGTTATAAACGTTGGATAACAACACAACAATCCATCTAATCTCCAAATGGGTTTCACAAACCCTAATCCCATAACACATTAACATAGCAGAGGATAATTCGAGTTCTTACCTGAATATTGTATCCTCTGTGTCCCCAATCCTCAGAATGTGACTCCCTTGCTGCTCCTTTAGCCAATCCCTTCTCTTCCTTGCACAACAATTCTTCCAAGATCAACAATGGCCCTAAGACTTTGCTCCAGATGCACCCACTCGATTTAGGGTTCTTCCCAGAAGGCTAAACTGAACAATGACGGCCAATGAGTGCCTCTTATACGTCCCAACCTGAACGGTTAGGGTTTTTCGCTAACAGCGTAGACTCGCCGAGTCCATATCGGACTCGTTGAGTCCAGTCGCGAACCCACGACCCGGTCTGCGATCCTACTCGGCGAGTCAAGGCTCCAACTCGCCGAGTCCCTTCTTAAAACACCCCCAAATCATAATTATATCAATATTTGAAATTCCGGGCTGTTACATCTTAGTTTAACATATTCTACGACTTTCATTTAAATCGCTAAGGCTAAATCTCGCTCTATCGTAAATTCACTATTTACGTTTCCTGGTATCGTGCCGGTTCTGTCGCGAAACTTCGACGGGTCATAACTTCTTCGTTATAACTCAGATTTCGGCGTTCTTTATATGTACGAAAACCTTGTGACATATTATACAACTTGGTTAAGATTATTTATTCTCAATAATCTTTTGTCGAAAAGTCTTTTTCGACCCCTATTGCCTCTAAATTGACTAGCCCGGATCTACGGGCGTTACAATTATCTCCCCCTTAGGATGATTACGTCCCGGAATCATCAACGAAACAGGGCTCGTATAATGACCCCATACGTCATCTCTTCATCCTAGGTAATAATTATAACTTCTATATTTCTTCATGTCTATCTCTTAGACTCATTGACTGTAAGCAGTACTCGATCGTACACCTGCTCTCTACCTCAGGTTAGACTAATTATGACCCTTAAGTCACAATCTCGATCCTTACTAGATACGAACTTGAGATGAGTTCTTTTATTACTACCATAGATCGATGTGTCATATTCTAATGACCTATCATCGTATGTTGCAACACTTAGACTTAGGTCTCTTAGAGTTAAATTCTAAAACAGACTATGCCTTCCTTCATGTTCTAATGTGATTTAATCACACTTTAACATTAGGCATTTCTGGCTACCAACTTCTTTAACAACGAGCGCGATACTTCTATTGATCGCTTTGATTTCAATCGTTTGGTTTAAGTCGGACGCTACATCAAACTTGGTTCTCTGAACCACGTAACCTACTCATTGTAGTCGGACTCAATGGAATATGACCACTAGGGTTGGGATAACAACAATCTTCTTAGTCATTACCAAAACAATGGTAACGACATACTTGAATAAAACGAAATCAATTACTAGCTTCTTGGTAACCTTGTGACTTTCCCTGATCCAAGTGTGAGTTTTGTGCTTCCGGTAGTATAGGCCTCTACTACCATTCACACCTACTCATACTCGTCCCAAGTATCGTCCTGCAGTTTTTCAAAGTCACCATACAAGAAAACCACACAACAACTTAACACATCAGATAACAAAACAAAGGTTTCATATTATTTCTTGAAACGATTACATAGGTGTTCAAGTTCACCCTAGACTATGCCTCTAACAGGCTACATCATATGATTCTATGGCTACTTTATAACTCGATCCTTGGATGTCAAGCCGTCACTCTTGAATCCTCGCATTGTCATCTGCTTCGTCTAGGATCATATGGAATGCCCTTGCCTTCGGTTTTGGCGGAATGTTTGGTTTTGCCGCCTCTTTCTTTTTCAGGCAATCCTTAGCAACATGCCCTTCTTCACGACATTCATAACACACCCTTTTGCACTCGTTGGCGTAATGTCCGGTCTTCCCACACTTGTAGGAAGTCACTGCTTCGCTACATTTCCCAAAGTAATTCTTCTTGCACTTCTCGCACCATTTCACTTTGTTTCCTCCTCCGCTAGACTCCTTTGAACCATACTTGATCTTCTAATTGGGCCTTGTAGATTACTCAAACTTCCTCTTTTCGCCAACCTCAATCTTGTTGGCAGCTCTTCCCTTAATCATATCTTCCACAGACTTGGCAGCCCAGATAGCTGCCTCCAGAGTAGGTGCCTAACGCACTGGCACCGCGTACTCCCATGGAAGTCCCTTTGCGTACTTGTCGATTTTCGTCAGCTCATCCGGAACAGGACGCAAGGAAAACTCCATCTTTTCTAGTGAAGTTGTTCGTGTATTAATCGATTGACATGCTTCCCTTCTTCAAGGTTAGAAACTGGTTCTCTAGCTCAAGCAGGTTTTGAGCTGAGCAATACTTTCATTTGAATTGCACCAGAAATTCTAACCATGTCAGTTGTAGGGGCTCATTGGGGCTCAGAGTCTTCCCCAAGGTGTTCCACCAACGTACAGCGCCTCCTCGAAACTGACGCACTGCAAATGTGGCATGTTGTTTTCCCTTGCAACCGCACGTCATGAAAGCTAATTCTATCTCCGAGATCCAATCCATGACCCCGATCGGATCCTCCTTTCTAGTGAAAGTCGATGTCTTGTAAGTCAGAAAATCCTTGTACTTGCATCCATTCCTCTCGACTTCGTCATCTTGGTTGTTTTGTCGAACTATTGGTGGGTTGACTTGACCAGCAGTCCCACTGTAGTTTCCTTCCTCAGTCTGCCCTTCGTTCAACTCGGGCTGTTCGATCTGAATGGTTGCTTCCTCTCGATTTTGCTGGAGCAAATGTCTGGTTTCCTCCATTTGACGATCCAACATCGCTTGGATCATTGCTTGCACTCCGGCCATTGTGACTGGCTTAGCAGCGGGTTCCATCACCGGTATTTGCTCAATCACTGGGGGTTGGTTTCGGTTCCCATTTGCATTCACGTTTTCACTACGGCTTCTTGCCATCTTGATCTATACACCGAATAAGGTGAATCTAGATCTTTACTTAGGATTGATGGTTAAATCATCCTTATCACTCCGAAACGTTTATATGCTAGTTCTAATATCGTAGTCGTACGTTTAGAATCCTAAACACATAAGGTTTCCAGATCCGGTCGGCAACAGACCATAGATCCGAACAATTAACAACATATCATGCACAAAGCATTTATCACATAAAAGCATTTTAGGCACAATTCCAAAAATAATCTAGTGCTCACACCTCACAATCATCGCTTAGCATTCTAAGTTTAAGTCTAGAAATAAATCCATATTCCTAGTTTGCTTAAACTAATGCTCTGATACCAACTATGACATCCCCATTTTCACGGCCAGAAAAGACTGATTTTGTTTATGCTTTATAAAAATCAGAGTACTTCATTTCATAAAAATGTTGCGGAATTTGTTCCAAGAAAAACATGGTAAATACGTTATTAAAACATTTTCGAAGAAACGTATTTATTTCATTTTAAAATGTTTGGGATGTCATCGTTAATACAGGAACATAAGCATAAACAGAACTTACAATTATTCACACTAGTGATCTACATCTTTTTAAATCTCTCAGTGTAATGTCACTTCATATCAACACCTGTGATATAAATAAACTGAGTGGGTCAGGTTGGGAAACCTGGTGAGCACATAGGGTTTTCAACCCACAATAATATAATTATTATTTTTAAACATAAAACAATCAACCCAATTACCCATTCCCGTTATCCTCACATTACGTCCCTAAAACATCTAACACAAAGGACCTAGTCAAAGGACTATCATTGGGATGGACACTACTGCTAAGGGGATTCCTTGGCAATGAAAGTCCTAAAGGCAACCATATGGGGGATGGAGTACACCTGGTGAGCACACATTTCACCCAGTTCGAATAAACACACAGTTCAAATAAACACACAGTTCGAATAAACACCTACAGGTTGCGATCCTGCTAGTGTTCCACTGGACTGTCTAGAATAGTCCGTGGTCGTCATCTATACTCCGCTAGATGACTAGATCATCAAGAACAGCTATAACGAGGCCTCTCATTATTTTATTTTGCCACACAACAACTATTACATCTACCCATGTTTTACCCAACACATTTTGTAGATATAAATACATATACAGTTTAAATCATTGAAAACATGTATAAAACTTTCATCCGACATAGATAGCAAGTATACAGATAATATACACACACAACACGTAATTTATATAAAATACTTCATATCTATGTGTAAGCTGAAAGTAACTATGCACTGACTTGAAAGGTGGTGACTCAGCACTCGGACAGCGCTTCGATACTCTCAAAACGATATTCCTTCGATAAAACCTAGTACCAATACCACTAGGGTTTAGTCTAACGATAACCGCGGCAAATTAATTAGTCTGACTATTATTAAGCGTTAATAACACTTAATATAACTCATAATAATAGCCCAAATAATTATTTTAAGGACCTAATAACATTCCTATAATTATTTGAAAGCTATATTAAAAATTGCGTAAGCGTAGCACACTTTCAGCGAATTTTATCGAAAACCGGAACTTAATTGGAGCAGCGTTTCGAAACCGAAAGGCTCTTTTTCTCGGGACTCCGGGAGCCTCGGGGGCTAAGGGGCTTAACTAGGGGTTAGGGGGGTTTATAGCACTTAGAGAGAGAAAGTTTGTAGAGAGAGAAGTGAAAAATGGTGTGAAGAATGAAGAAATCCCGGCCCCCTTTTATAGCCTGCGAGGCCTCGGTACGCTGGGCGTACCTCGGACCTACGCTGGGCGTAATGGTTCGGATAAGAGCGCCACCTCGGACCAGCAGGCTTGCACTCCGGAAGAGATAACGGCGAGGGTACGCGGGGCGTAAGCGAGGGCGACGTGTCCTTCATCCGAAGTGAGATCTGATCAGCGATGAATGGCCCACAACGCGCCACGTCATCAATTCCTTATCAGCCTTCGCAAATTCGATCATAAACTTTAAAAATTCGTAACTTTCGCGTACCAGCTCCGTTTTCGATGTTCTTTATATCCACGTGAAGGCGGGAACGTACTCTACAACTTTCGTTTAGACTTCGTCGGCTAATTTTGAATCGATTTTAAATTTTATATTATTAACGGGCCGAGACAGGATTGGTCCATTAAATCCTCATAACTTCTTCATCCGACATCCGTTTTCGCCCATCTTTTTCTCGTTACGCTACTCTTAACGAGATCTTCGATTCTCGTTCAGGTCGTGTCGGCTAAAAACCGCTCGATCTAATATTCGAATTTCGGGCTTTACACTGCTAGTTCGAAACTTCGATGTAAGTCCCCAAATTGCTTGAGTATCAATCAGATCCAATTGATGGTGCGGAATCCCAATCAATTGGATGATGTCAGATCAAATAGAAGAGAAGGAGAAGAAGAATAACTTGAATCTAATGTAATGATGATATGATTGATGCTCCTTATAATAGATTCTCTCTCACACACACACTTTTTTTCTCTAACTTTCTCTCTCCTCTCTAGCCTTCTTACCTTTCTAACCGTACACTCCCACATGCACTCCTCTATTTATATGGACCTCCAGCCATACGCATGTGTACAGCCGCACACCCTGTGTACAGCCGTACAGACAAACCGCAAACACATACAACTTTATATAAAAATATATTTTCCTAGAAAAGCAAAGTATAAACCATATTTTTGACCCAGCAATCTCCCCCTTGGTTTATAACTTTCTTTTCTAATTGACCCAACAAGCTCCCCCTAAAAAGTAGTTGGCTTTTTCTTGTTAATCTTCATTGGGAGCTTGGCTTCAACATTAATCTTTGATTTCTTCACAGCTTCAAGATGAACTTGATGAATCTTCATGAATGACTTCATCTCAAGCGGTTAGGCTTTTCTTCAAGATTTGACTCTGAATGCACATTAGGTGAGGAGGCTTGATGTACAGATTCTTGAAAGATAGCGCTTCAGCTTGAGAATCTACAGAGAGAACAAATCTTCTGGATCACTTCAGCAGGTACAAAGATAGCAGCAAATTGATTGAGGAGGCTTCAATGCAATCTGTGACATAATCTTCAAGTACAGCTTCACCATGCTTCTGGGGTTGACAGATTGAATGTCGAAAGAATAATCTTCATTTCTTGCTCCTTCGAATGTGAATTCTTCGATGCTCATGGACGAGGCTTTGGCTCATAAATCTTCAACACAAACTCCATGAGTCTTATCTATACCTGAAATCACTTTTCAAGACAAAACAAAACTAAAAGAAAACTTAGCACACAAATGAAAACAGAAACAAAAAATATTTTTGGATTTTTGATTTTTCTGAACAAGAAATAAAACAGAAATAACACTATTTTTGGATTTTTAAATTTTTCTGATTTTTCTTTGATTTTTGAATTTTTCTGATTTTTTTTTTTAATTTTTAATTCTTCCCTAATATTTAAATTAGCAGAAACTATGACAAATTTAACAAAAATAAAAATGATATCTAACTTTAAGAGAGATTTGGGATCAAAGTTTTTAGACAGCCTTTATCCACTTATCGGTACCTTTCATATTTACATATTTGTCTGGTCGATTGTCGGTATTGTTGTCCATTTAAACACCAAAAATTGTGACAAATTTAGGATATACTATTTGTTACAAGACAGGTGAACTTAAGTTCCTAAAAATTATATCTGATCCTAATTTCTTAGATACTATATCTTAAGGACCATTCATCCGACGACGACCAGGGATATTGTTATCCACCTAAATTGGGCAGCGAGATCTATAGACAATCTGTATGTGTTCAATTTTAAGTGTACTATAACGTGTTTCCCACTTCCTGATATGCCCTAGCCATCAAGAACTTCCAGAGTACTCCTTACACCGGGTGAGCAGACAACCATTCAGAGAGAAGATAGATTCAGAATTCTATTACTTATTACTTATTACTTCAGAGGGGTTGAGAAGTAGAAGGTTGCATATGTTGTGTACCAGGTCGGATTAGAAGTCGCGCAGAGGAGACATCATATGGCTAACAGATAAGAAGTCTTTCACATATATAACCTGCAGAGAAATAGAGTTGCATATGTTGTGTACCAGGTCGGATTGGAAGTCACGCAAAGGAGACAACATATGACTAACAGACGGAAAGAAAGAAAATGATATTCTACAGACCTAATTTATCGGAATTTACCAGTCGCCCCATCCAACCGGAATTAAGGACAGAACCCGCACATCGAGGAAAAGTTAAGCCACGGTTCCAAGTACGGGTTCAATTATTGCGACGAGTAGATTCCCATATATATCTCCCTGCTCAACCTATCCGAGCGTCGTATTGTCAGGCTGAACAGATCTAACTAGGTCAAGATTTATCAAGTCTATAAATTTCCTAAGTTCAAATCTCCCTAGTCAAGTCCATTTAAAAAAATTTCGTGCCTACCGACGCATCAAACCAGAGCATAGACCCTTCAACTTCGGGTACGTTACGCAGACTCAGGTTGCCTCTTATCACTTTATCATATCACTTCCCAGAAGATCTCCCTCAAGCAGCACATTTCATAACCAACAATTTTTTTTGATTATCTGATTTTCTAATGTTTTTGGATTTTTAAATTTTTCTAATTTTTGTTTTGTTTTTATTTCTCCCCCTAAATTTGTGCATAAGAGAGAAACAAAAGTAAATGCGCAAATTTAAACTATCCTAAAACAAAAATTAGTCTTTAAAGCGAATCAGGTTAAGAAAAACTCAGGAGTATAGAGAAGAAAATGCAAACCGTAAGTCACCGATTGAATTTGCATCCAGAAGGTCTGAGAACAGCACGCATAAATTCAGAACAGATCCGAAAATTCTTCATGTCATTAAGCACAAACCTCGTGAGTGATCTCTTCCTTTCTTCCTTTCCCGCCAAGGACACATACTCTCAAATAATGTTCTGAGTGTTGTACAGTTAAGAGATGTCCCCTATCAAGTGCCAGGAATAGCCACTACCAACAAACCGAAGTCTGATGATATGCCTCTATAGCTGCTCCGACACAGAGCGGGATCAGTTGGTCTTTGGAACCCAGTCCATTTTGAAACTGGGTAGACCTTTGTCATCCTTGCACGGTACTCTCTCCCATGACATGTCCAGTTTATCACAAACATAAGACATAGAAATATTAGAATCGTTAGTTGATTTGGGAGATTGAGCCTTTGGAACCCATTTGTAGTTAGGTTTAACCCATTTCTTTTTCGATCCGATGGGTGGCTCAGTATTTGCTTTTGAACTTGATGTCGGCCGTTGAGATGATTTTGATTTTGGCTTCACGGTAGCATCTCTTGGATTTGGCTTCTTTGCCGACATTCCCTTCTTGACCTTGTGGGTTTGATTCTTGGCCTTCTGGGCATTCCAGTCGCTATTGTCTGAATGTGGCCTCAAATGGTTTCTTTTGTAGAATCTCCCACTTTACGCGTTTTGCCAGCCTTGTGCATAGTAAGGAACATATGCACGATTTGGACAATTTCGGGCAATATGACCAGGTGTTCCACAGTGAAAACATGTCTTTTTCTTCACTGTGAAGTTGTTTCTTCTTGTCCCTGGTGGCGTGTCTTTGCCTTGTCTCTTGCTTTTTCCACACGCATAGCTACAACAGGTTGGCTGTTTCACTTGACTTGGTGGCCTGTACTTCTCAACAGCAGGTTGATCAGAAGCAACTGAGTTCGAAGCAATAGATTCAGAGTTCAAGGAGATGTTGGTTTGTTCAATGGTGTTCTCCTTGTTCTCATCCTCTGCTACTTTACCTGCACATGAAGTAGAAGCATTAGTATCGTTCAGCTCAGCACCCTCAGTTGGCCCTGATTGTTCAGTCTTAAGTGAATCTGGAGCAGGGGTTTGGCCATACTGAGCAGACATTTCTTCCTCATTGGTCTCAAAGGGTGGGTTATAATTGTGATTAAAAGGAGGTGGCACACTGTGATACCCTAGACCCTTGGTTTGATTATCTTTAAAACTCAATTGATTTTCTACTAAGGACTCGACTGTCTTACTTGATGTAGTATAATTTTTGAAACTAACGTCTGTATTTCCACATTTTATTTTCAAAGCATCAAGTTCTTCAGTTACAACAACAAGTTTGCGTTTAATGTGATCATAATTTTCACACTTGTTGCTGTAATCTTCTTGTAATTTCCTAAAGTCCTTAGTCTTGGCCTCTAATTGTGCTTTTAAAGGTTTCTGAACTTTCCTTAGAGTATAGCCTTCATATTTAAGGTCCTCATTTTCCCTTTTTAGCAAATCAATTTGTTCACGAAGAAATTTAATCGTAGCTTTACAAGATGGAGTACATGAAACTTCATTTACCGGAATTGATGTGGAACTCATTTTTTTATTTTTAAAATTTTTATATATATATATTTTTTAATTTTTATTTTTTTTAATTGCCCTTTGACTTAAAAGAGAAAGTCAACCTTAAAAGTCAAATTTTAAAAAAAAGTCAAACTCAAAAGTCAGACTTGAAAAGCCAAACTTAAAAGTCAAACCGAAAAGCCAAATTCGAAAAACTAAAAGTCAAATGAGAAAGTCAAAATTTAAAGTCAAAGGTCAACTTTTAAAAGTCAAAGTCAAAATTTTAAGTAAAAAATGAAAAATAAAACTTAAAATTTAAAAACTAAATTTTTTGGGTTGAAAAAGGATTTTAAAAATAAAATTTTGAACTTTTGGGGTTGAAAATGTCAATTTGTGAAATTATATGCGAAAACGATGAGTTATATTCTAAATTTCGGATTTAGGAAACAAAAGCCTCCTAGACGAGTTGGTAAGGCGGTGGGTTGCTCAACTAGAGGTCCTGGGTTCGATCCCCTGCAACTTCAAACCCGTTTCCTTTTTTATGCGAAGGCTGCTAAGCGAGGACGGCTGCGAAGCGAGGGCTAGAGCTGCGAAGCGAGGACGAAGCCGCGAAGCCGAGACCGATGCTACTAAGCCGTGAACCAGATGCGAGACCGAGGCGAAGGAGTTGGACCATACACGAGACCGCACACATCCGATTCACACACACTGAGCCGCACCCCGAGGCTGATGAGCCGCACACACCGAGGCCGCACACACCGAGTCGTATACTCCTGAGCCGCACACGAAGCCGCACACTGAAACCCTAACCGCACACCGAGGCGCACACTCCGAGCCACACACTGCTGAGCCGCACACACCGAGCCGCACACCGAGGCTGTTGAGCCGCACACCTTCAAGTGGCCGCACTCCTTCAACAGATTCGCGAAAAAACGACGTTTTTCACCCTTTTTTGCTCCAAAACTCGATCAAAAACTCGGTTTTATGAAAAATGCAAAGAAGTAACCCCCCTTATTTTGGCGAGATCTATCCAAAAACGATATTCACTTTTCAAAATAAGATCAAATAAGCTCCAGATCTGAAAAAAATTGATTGATACAACCAAGCTCTGATACCAATTGTAAGTCCCCAAAATTGCTTGTGTATCAATCAAATCCAATTGATGGTGCGGAATCCCAATCAATTGGATGATGTCAGATCAATATAGAAGAGAAGGAGAAGAAGAATTAAGATGAATCTAATGTATTGATGATATGATTGATGCTCCTTACAATAGATTCTCTCTCACACACACTTCTAGCCTCTTTCTTAACCGTACACTCCCACGTGCATTCCTCTATTCATATGGACCTCCAGCCATACAAATGCATTCCTCTATTTATACGAAGTCAGGTTTAGGCATTCTTTTTATCGATGTTCTTAGTTTAACATATTCTACGACTTTCGTTTAGATCGCTAAGGCTAAATCCCGCTCTATCATAAATTCACTATTTACGCTTCCCGGTATCGTGCCAGTTCTGTCGCGAAACTTCGACGGGTCATAACTTCTTCGTTATAACTCGGATTTCGGCGTTCTTTATATGTACGGAAACCTTGTGAAATATTCTACAACTTGGTTAAGATTATTTATTCTAAATAATCATTTGTCGAAAAGTCATTTTCGACCCCTATTGCCTCTAAATTGACTAGCCTGGATCTACGGGCGTTACATTAGAACATAGTTCTTTCAGGATCGATTGATTCTATGCATGAAAACAAATAAGTATGTAAATATAGACATGAATATGGTTTGAATATGTTGAATGATTAATGCTTCAACACCTCAGTAGAGCTCGACTAAGAACTTTGACTATAGAGGTGTTTTAGGGTTACAATACTCAAAACGTAATTAATTAATTTCTTTAATGCACACATGCATGTATATATATATATATATATATATATATATATATATATATATATATATATATATATATATACACTATAACCCTACAAGAGAATCACAGATGGACAAAGCCCAATCCGGATATATAACGAAAAGCCCAAGACGCAACACAATAAGCCCTAACAGAAACTGTGATGGTTGTAGACAACTTAGGAAATGATGTGTTGCATATCGATTATTCCAATGGTTTGGAAAAAGCATGCTTGTGGCATTGATGTCTTGGACATGTAAACAAGAAGCGCATAACCCAACTCCAAAAGGATGGAGTGTTGGAGTCATTTGAACTTATGGACGATGACACGTGCGAGTCTTGTTTACTTGGAAAGATGACCAAGTCACCCTTTACTGGTACTGGTGAAAGGGGTGAGGGTTTATTGGATCTCATACAAACCGATGTATATAGGCCCTTTAGATCCACCACAAGGGATGCAAACTCCTTCTATGTGACTTTCATCGATGATTATAGCAAATGTGGATATATCTACTTAAACAAGCACAAGTCAGAAACCTTTGAAAAGTTCAAAGAGTTTAAGCAAGAAGTGGAGAATCAGATAGGCAGGAAAATTAAGATGCTCCGATCCGATCGAGGAGGTAAGTACCTTAGTATTGAATTCCACGACTACCTCAAGGAATGCAGAATTGTTTCACAATTGACGCCACCTAGGTGTAAATCCCTAATCTGCCCGTGTATCAGTCAAATTCGTTTGATGGTGCAGAATCCCAATCAAACGGATGATGCAAAATAAAATAGAAGAGAAGAAGAAGAAGAATATGATGAATCTATGTATGAATTGATATGAATTAAGATCCGGACACAAAAGATTCACATACAATGCTTTCTAGTTCTCTCTGGCCGTAAGCTCTCTAGTTCATCAATCATCAATCTTTACTCCTCACCCTAACTCCTCTATTTATACATGTTGGATATGGGCCAGAAACATATGGGCCGTAAATGAGTTTACGGTCGTAAGGTGTTTACGGCCGTAAACTTAGCCGTAAACTAGACCGAAAACTCCACAATTATTACACAAAAATACAATGTCCAGAAAAGTAAAGTATAAACCATATTTTGACCCAACAATCTCCCCCTTGGTTTATAGCTTTCTTTTCTTAATGACCCAACAAGCTCCCCCTAAAAAGTAGCTGACTTTCTTGATAATCTTCATTGGGAACTTGGCTTCATCATTAACCTTCGATTTCTTCACAGCATCAGGATGAACATATGAATCTTCAATGAATGGCTTCATCTTGAGCACTTGAGGTTTTCTTCAGAATTTGGCATTGAACGCACATTGGGTGAGGAGGTTTCTTGTACCGATTCTCGAAAGATGGCGCTTTCAGCTTGAGAAACTTCAAAGAGAACATCAGAGAGAACGGTACTTCTAGATCACTTTAGCAGGTACAACGATAGCAACAGACTAATTGAGGAGGCTTCAATGCAATCCGTCACATAATCTTCAATTGCAGCTTCACCTTGCTTCTGGGGTTGAAAAATTGAATGTTGAAAGAATGATCTTCATTTCTTGCTCCTTCGAATGAGAATTCTTCGATGCTCACGGACAAGGCTTTGGCTCAGAAATCTTCAACACAAACTCCATGAGTCTTATCTATACCTGAAATCACTTTTCAAGACAAAACAAAACTAAAAGAAAACTTAGCACACAAATTAAAACAGAAAGAAAAATATTTTTGGATTTTTTTTATTTTTCTGAACAAGAAATAAAACAAAAATAACACTATTTTTGAATTTTTTAATTTTTCTGATTTTT
The DNA here is from genome assembly GCF_002870075.4 of Lactuca sativa. Taxonomy (NCBI): domain Eukaryota; kingdom Viridiplantae; phylum Streptophyta; class Magnoliopsida; order Asterales; family Asteraceae; genus Lactuca; species Lactuca sativa. Next base: position 183,085,131 of record NC_056624.2, on the reverse strand, counting down.
TTTATTATTTTTTAATTTTTAATTCTCCCATAATATTTAAATTAGAAGAAACTATAATAAATTTAACAAAAATAAAAATGATATCTAACTTTAAGAGAGATTTGGGATCAAAGTTTTTAGACAGCCTTTATCCACTTGTCAAGACCTTCCATATTCACATCTTTGTCTGGTCGATCGTCGGTATTGTGGTCCACTTAAACACGAAAAATTTGTGATAGATTTAGGACATACTATTTGTTACAAGACAAGGTGAACTTAAGTTCCTAAAATTTATATCTGATCCTAATTTCTTAGATACTATATCTTAAGGTCCATTCATCTGACGACGACCAAGGATATTGTTGTCCACCTAAATTGAGCAGCGAGATCTATAGACAATCTGTATGTGTTCAATTTTAAGTGTACTAGAACGTGTTTCCCGCTTCTTGATATGCCCCAGCCATCAAGAACTTCCAGAGTACTCCTTACACCGGGTGAGCAGACAACCATTCAGAGAGAGAAGAGATACAGAATTCTATTTCTACCTACTTCAGAGGGGTTGAGAAGAAGAAGGTTGCATATGCTGTGTACCAGGTCGGATTAGAAGTCGCGCAAAGGAGACAGCATGTGGCTAACAGATGAGAAGTTTTTCACACATACATTTCACATATATATTTCAAGCACATATATATTTCCTACAGAGAAATGGAGTTGCATATGTTGTGTACCAGGTCGGATTAGAAGTCGCGCAAAGGAGACAACATATGACTAACAGAAAGAAAGAAAGAAAATGATATTCTACAGACCTAATTTATCGGAATTTACCAGTCGCCCCATCCAACCGGAATTAAGGACAGAATCCGCACATCGAGGAAAAGTTAAGCCACGGTTCCAAGTACGGGTTCAATTAATGTGACGAGTAGATTCCCATATATATCTCCCTGCTCAACCTATCCGAGCGTCGTATTGTCAGGCCGAACGTATCTAACTAGGTCAAGATTTGTCAAGTCTATAAATTTCCTAAGTTCAAATCTCCCTAGTCAAGTCCATTTAAAATTTTTTGTGCCTACCGACGCATCAAGTCAGAGCATAGACCCTTCAACTTCGGGTACGTTACGCAGACTCAAATTGTCTGTTATCACTTGATAATATCACTTCCCAAAACATCTCCCTCAAACACATTTCATAACCAATATATATTTTTTATTTTCTGATTTTCTAATGTTTTTGGATTTTTTTTATATTATTATTATTATTTATTTATTTATTTATTTTTTTTAAATTAAAATTTTCTAATTTTTGTTTTGTTTTTATTTCTCCCCCTAAATTTGTGCATAGGAGAAAAACGAAAGTAAATGCGCAAATTTAAACTATCCTAAAACAAAAATTAGTCTTTAAAGCGAATCAGGTTAAGAAAAAAAATTCAGGAGTTTAGAGAAGAAAACGCAAACCGTAATTCATCGATTGAATTTGCATTCAGAAGGTCTGAGAACAGCACGCATAATCTCAGAACAGATCTGAAAATTCTTCATGTCATTAAGCACTAACCCCATGTGATCTCTTCCTTTCTTCCTTGCCCGCAAAAGGACACATGCTCTCAAACAATGTTCTGAGTGTTGTACGGTTGAGAGATGTCCCCAATCATATGCCAGGAGCAGCCACTACCAACAAACCGAAGTCTGATGATATGCCTCCATAGCTGCTCCAGCACAGAGCGGGATCAGTTGGTCTTTGGAACCCAGTCCATTTTGAAACTGGGTCGACCTTTGTCATCAACACACAATACTTTCTCCCATGACATATCCTGCTTATCACAAACAGAAGATGTAGAAACATTAGAGTCGTTAGTTGATTTGGGAGATTGAGCCTTCGGAACCCATTTGTAGTTGGGTTTAACCCATTTCTTTTTCGATCCTATGGGTGGCTCAGCACTTGATTTGGCACTTGAAGCCGATCTTCGAGATGACTTTGACCTAGTCGGTCTTGGTTTTGTTAGGGCATCTCTTGGATTGGACTTCTTGGTCGGCATTCCCTCTTTGCCCTTGGGATTCGGATTCTTGGCCTTGGGAGTTGAATTCTTGGCCTTCTTGGCATTCCAGTCATCAATGTCTGAGCGTGACCTTGAGGGGTTTCTTTTGGAGTATCTCCCTCTTGGCGTGTTCTGCCATCCTTGTGCGTAGTAGGGAACATACGCGCGATTAGGACAATTTTTGGCAATGTGTCCAGGTGTTCCACAGTGAAAACATGTCCTTTTCTTCACTGGGGAGTTGTCTCTTCCTGCCCCTGGTGGCATATCCTTGCCTTGTCTCTTACTTTTCCCACACGCACAGTTGCAACAGGCACTCTAATTAGCTTGAAGTGGTGGCCTATATTTACCAATGGGAGGTTGATTAGAAGCAACATATTCAGAGTTCAGGGGGTCGTTTGTTTGTTTAGAAGAACTCTCCTTGTTCTCATCCTCTGCTACTTTACTTGCACATGTAACAGAAGCATCAATATTTTCAACATTAATAACTCCTCCTGACACAAATCCAGCCGGTTTTCCGTATTTAAGATGTGCCTCCCTGTCAATTTCTTCTTGTTTCATAGGGATGGATGTGTAGTTATGATTGTAAGGAGGAGGTACACTATCATACCCTAGACCCTTGTGTTGATTCCTTTTAAACTGCATGCTTTGGTCTATCATATTTGCAACCACCTCACTTGAGAAATCATATTTTCTAACATCAAGTTTGGCAGTTTCAAACTTTCCTTTCAAAGATTCAACTTCATCCACTAGCTCAGCATTTTGTTTGACTACATAATCATAGTTTTCACATTTGTTACTGTAGTCTTCCTGAAGTTTCCTAAAGTCCTTGGTTTTAGCTTCTAATTCAGCCTTCAGGGGTTTCTGTCCTTTCCTGAGTTGATATCCTTCATATCTCAAGTCCTCAACTTCTCTTTTAAATACATCAATTTGTTCTCGAAGAAATTTAATCGTATCTTCACATGACTGAGAAGATGAAACTTCACATGAATGAGAACACGACACTTCATTGACCGGAAGGTTTACAGAACTCTTTAAAGCGTCAAGCTCTTCAATTACTTCAACAATACTAAGACGATTGAGATCTTTTGTCTTCTTGATGATAGCCACGTTCATATCCCACGATTTCGGAAGTGAATTTAGCAACTTTTTGTTTATCTCGGACTTAGTCAAGAAGATCCCGGCTATATTCATCTCAGTAGTAAGTGTAGTAAATCGCTGCAACTGAGCTTCCAAGGTTTCTCCAGGGATAAAATCGAAAAAGTTGAAATTTTGTCTTAACGTCTCCTGACGACTCTCTTTCATGTTTTCAAATTCCCTCGTATACCTTAAAATCAATTAATTAAAAAAACAACTAGAAGCAAACGTCAAATTTAAAATGCCCCCCCCCCTTTTTTTTTATTATTTTAAAAACAACCTTAAAAGTCAAATTAAAAAAAAAAATTAAACTTGAAAAGTCAAACTTAAAAATCAAACCGAAAGGTTAAATTTGAAATTTTAAAAAATTAAACGAAAAAGTCAAAGTTTAAAGTCAAAGGTCAAACTTGAAAGTCAAAGTCAAAATTTGAGGTTAAAAGTTAAAAAATAAAAGTCAAAGATTAAAATATAATTTTCTATATTAATTTTAATTTAATTTATTTATTTTAATTTTATTTTTTTTATTATTATTTTAATTATTGTTATTTTTTTTTATTGAATTTTGGATGAAAAAGGTTTTTTAAAATAAAAGGAAATTGATTTTTGGGTTAAAAGTGTCAAAATTCGGAAGTTGGAAGCGCTAGAGAGTGTTTAAGTTTAAAATATGGGAGGGAAGGAACAAGAGATCTGTTGAAGGAGTTGGCTAAGAGCGCTGACAATTTACAGGAAGGATCCAGGTTCGGTCCTTGCTGCCTTCAAAGCTCTTCACTTTTTATTGAGGCGCTGGCAGCTAGCTTGCTGCTGTTTAGCCGGCTTCCCTAGCCGAGCCGTATACTTCCAATCCGAGCCGCAAACTCCGAGCCGCCACGTCCGAGTCGCAAGCCGCTGCTGAGCCGAGATCTCCGGAAACCCTAGCCGCAAACGGGAAAGCCGCCGCCGGCCGTAAATAGTTTCCGGCCGTAAACTCCGGCCGTAAACAGTTTCCGGCAGTAAGCTCCGGCCGTAAACAGTTTCCGGTTACGTGAAAATTCGACTTTGAAGCTCCAAAACTCGATCAAAAACCCCTTTTTATGAAAAACACAAAGAACAAACCCCCCTTATTTTTGCGAGATATATCCAAAAACGTAAAAATATCTAGAAAATAAGATCAAATAATGCCCCAAATAGAGTTTACGGCCCAAGAACTCGGTGTTTACGGTCGTAAACTTGGACCGTAAACACAAAATATTTGATTTTTTTTGATGAAACAATAAACCTTTTGACTGATACAATTTGGCTCTGATACCAATTGTAAATCCCTAATCTGCCCGTGTATCAGTCAAATCCGTTTGATGGTGCGGAATCCCAATCAAACGGATGATGCAAAATAAAATAGAAGAGAAGAAGAAGAAGAATATGATGAATCTATGTATGAATTGATATGAATTAAGATCCGGATACAAAAGATTCACATACAATGCTTTCTAGTTCTCTCTGGCCGTAAGCTCTCTAGTTCATCAATCATCAATCTTTACTCCTCACCCTAACACCTCTATTTATACATGTTGGATATGGGCCGGAAACATATGGGCCATAAATGAGTTTACGGCCGTAAGGTGTTTACGGCCGTAAACTTAGCCGTAAACTAGACCGAAAACTCCACAATTATTACACAAAAATACAATGTCCAGAAAAGTAAAGTATAAACCATATTTTGACCCAACACTAGGACACAACAGTTGAATGGTGTGGCTGAGAGGCACAATTGAACCTTGTTGGACATGATTCGTTCCATGATGAGTCGATCTTCGTTACTTATCTCATTTTGGGGATATGCCTTAGAGACTGCCACCCATATCCTTAATCTTGTCCCGACTAAGAAGGTTGCCAAAACTCCTCACGAGATGTGGACAGGGAAGGTTCCCTCGTTAACACATATCAAGGTTTAAGGTTGTGAGGATTTCGTAAGACGAGAGACTCACGACAAGCTCGAACCGCGTAGTGAGCAGTGTATTTTCATCGGCTATCCGCAGAAGTCCTTTGGACATCTCTTCTATAGACCGAGTGACAATGTTGTCTTCGTTGCGAGGAGAAGGGTTTTCCGAGAGCGAGAACTCATATGCCAAGAGGACAGTGGGAGGCAAATTGATCTTGAAGAGCTTCAAGAATTAAGCAATGAAGGAACCTCTAACACTGGCGCTCAACCCGAGGTAGAAACTCTTGTTGAACTAATTGACGAGTCCTTGCCTATTAGATGTTCCAGTAGAGTTAGTGTTCCACCCGTATTATATGGTTTCCATATAACTGTTGAGGGTGATACGTTTATTAGTGATAGTACACTAATAAATTTGGATGAACCTAACAACTACAAGGAAGCCATGGCAGGCCCAGAGTCTGCAAAATGGAAAGAGGCTATTGACAACGAGATTTAGTCCATGTATGACAATCAAGTTTGGAACTTGGTTGACAATGTACCAGGTCATAAGATGTTCAGGTGCAAGTAGATCTTCAAGAAGAAGACTGACATGGATGGGAAAGTACACACATATACGTCACGATTGGTTGCGAAGGGCTTTACTCAAACTCCTGTAGTTGACTATGATGAGACCTTCTCACTAGTAACTAAGATTAAATCTATAAGGCTATGCTAGCCATATCTGTGTTTCATGATTAAGAAATATGGCAGATGTATGTCAAAACCGCTTTCCTAAATGGGGTGTCGGATGAAGATGTTTACATGAGTCTTCCAAAGAGTTTTGTCAATGCAGAGCACCCTAATAGAGTGTGTAAGCTTGAGAGATCCATTTACGGATTGAAACAAGTGTCTTGCAGATGGAATCATTATTTTGATGAGAAAGTCAAAGATTTTTGTTTTTTGAGAAGCGAGTATGAGTCTTACATATATGTCAAATCCAGTAGGAGTATAGTTAGCTTTCTCGTATTATATGTGGATGACATACTTCTCATAGGAAATGACGTCCCAACCCTACAGGAGGTTAAGTCCTGGTTTGGGAAGTGCTTCGCTATGAAGGACCTTGGATAAGCTAATTATATTCTTGGGATAAGGATATTGAGAAATATGAGTAAAAGACTAATAGGACATAGTCAAAGTACTTACTTGGATAAAGTGTTAAAACTTTTTAGCATGGAAAATTCCAAGAAAGGGGAGTTACCAATCCAAACCAATACCAAGTTGAGTAAGACTCAAAGCCTGAGTACCGAAGCCGAGAGAGCAGAGATGAGCAGAGTACCTTATGCTTCTGCAATTGGCTCAATCATGTATGCTATGACATGTACTCACCCTGATGTGGCCTTCTCTTTGAGCATGGTCAGCAGATATCAAGGGAACCCTGGTAGAGCACATTGGACCGTAGTAAAGAATATTCTCAAGTACCTATGAAGGACTAAGGAATGGTTCCTTATCCTCGGTGGAAGGGATGACTTGAGAGTGAGAGGGTATAGTGACGCCAGTTTTCAGACCGACCGAGATAATTTCCGCTCTCAGTCGGGCTGGTTCTTTACCCTCAACAAAGGAGCAGTGACTTGGAAAAGTTCCAAGCAAGAGACCGTAGCTGATTCAACGTACGAATCAGAGTACATAGCGGTGAGCAAAGCGTCAAAGGAGGCAATATGGCTAAAGAACTTCATTGGAGACCTTGGAGTTGTACCGGCCATAAAGAAGCCTATGGAGATTTTCTGCAATAACGAAGGTGCAGTTGCCCTAACCAAGGAACCGATGGATCATGTTAGATCGAGGCATATCGACAGACAATATCATTTCATTAGACATCGGGTAGAAGAAGGTCTCCTCATAGTTAAGAGGGTATCGTCAGAGGAAAAACCAACAGATCCCCTTACGAAGGGACTGAGTAGGGTTAAGCACTTGCAACACGCTAGGAGCATTGGCCTGAAGGGAAATATTAGTTTTAGTGATTAGATAACTTTTAGAAACTTGTAATAGATAAATTGTAATTGACATTTTGATGATTAAATAAAGGTGTTTTATTTATAAGTAATGTTACTATCTTGTGTCAATTGTTTACTATTGTTTCACTTTGCATGTTTTGACTTCCTAAATAATAAGATTATTTAAACTATCCACAGTCGATCATATGTTGGAAGTAAGTATGAAAGAAAACTGTCATGAATTGGCTTGTTGATTGTCTAAGCGTTTAGACATAGCAAAGGTTAATGTTCATGAATGCTTATGAAATATGATTTGAGTATTAGATTAAACCCGCGCTTACATGAATCATTTCATGGAACTTAATCATGAGTGATTGTGATAAGATAATATCATATAGTCTTTAAACCTAGATATATAAGTTTTTGTTTACGAGTTGGTTGTGTATTTATAATGCGTAAACGCATCAGTAAGTTGATGTTATAAAACGCATTGTTGTGTACGATTTAATGAGTAAATAGTACAAGAATATAAGTCGAAGTTTATCTGTTCCTTTTATCCTACGAGGTTAAAGCGATATCCTGGTCCCCTCGATGATTTTGTTTTGACTTATGTGTCGGGCCCGTTCAGGACTGAATTGATTTGTTCAATTAAGTTCTATGTCAAACAAATCAGAGACCGAGAAACAAACTACTGGACAATAAGTATGACTATGTTCCATGTATTTTTCCACACGACATCTTGAGAACGGAGGACTATACGATCCCTTATCTAAACGACGTGTCGGAGTTCGACAACGACTTTTGAGAGCTACGATTGCTAATTGGATTTTGAAGTCATACTCGCATTTATAGTTATTAAACTTATCTAAGTGGGAGACTGTTGGATTAGGTATCTAAGCGCATAACTATATTTGGTATGTACTTGACCCGGTTATAGCATGGTCCTTTTGGGTTGCCTTCACTAAAGCAACTTGACTGGAAGAATAATGGAGAAAGAGGATAAAAGTGATTTATTAATATATTATTTGAATAATATATTAAAAGAGAAATCATATCGTTTAATTAATATTGGTCAATAATTAATTTAGAATTAATTTTTTGGTTAAAAGAGATTAATTAAATCAAGGGGACTGATACTCTAATTATAAGATAGTTAGAAAGTTGGGCTTAGGATCCATAAGGAAGAAATAGACAAATTCTATGTAGGAATCCACATAGAAATCGTCCAAGGGGCCTTCTAGAAGGATCCTTTGGGTTGCTTAAGGACTAAGCAACTGGATTAGGGTTTTGACTGAAACCCTAACTGCTCAGCTATATAAGGAACCCTTGGGATAGCGAAAATTGGCCACTGAATCCTAAGAAGGATAACCAACTGACTTTTGAGCCTCCTCCCTCTCTCTCTCTCTCTAAGATTCTCCAATTGCTTTTAGTGTTTGTGATCCATTAGAGGTATCACATTTGAGGTGCTAGGTTCTCAAAGGTTCAAGATTATCAAGCTACAATCAAAGGTAACATTCTAACTTGTTTATTAGATGTAGTTTTCGATTTTTGTATGCTAGTATTAGGGTTTACAAGCTTTGGATGATTATTTCATGTACAATTAGAAAAACCAAGATCCAGAGCTTTGGGGTTTGCATGTGCACCATAGGATTGATGTTTTCCGCATAACCCAATAGTTATAACCTACTCGAAACTTGGAAACAAGTAGAATCGGTGTATAGAGTACTTAGATTTTGACATTGATATGTGAATTCGACAACTACTTAACTGCAGTGAATATCCATATCCGATTCATTCTTTAAATCGAGCATCTTTGTACATTCATGTAGACACATCATGCACTTGACCTAGAAGTAGAAATTAGGTCATAGTCTCATAGGAACTTAAGTCAAAGTTGAAACTAGGACTAGTATACTTGATTCCTCAATTTCACTTAAATCTTGAAACCACTACATAGAAATGCCAATAAGTCGATAAAAATAAATTAAAAACCTTATTTCTAACTTGAATAAGAGTTAGGAAACTCAAAAAATAATTTGAAGTCTCAAAGATTCAATTTATTTCGATATTCAAAGATTTACTAAATCCCAAAACCTAAAAATCCCTAAAACCCAAATTTATAAACTTTAACACCTAAAACTCCATAAAAAAATTTATGAACCTTATAATATCAATTTAAAATAATTAAATTCAGGAAAATATAATCAATGGAAAATAAAATTTAGGTCATTGATATTTAACCTTATTCCACAAGTCAAAAATCCAAGACTAATGAACCAAATTCTATTTAAAATGCAAACTTTATAAAAATTTAGAAAAAGTTTATAAAATTTAAAAGAAACAATTTAAATGAATGAAAAGAAGAGAGCATCTCCTCTCTCCTTTTCAATTTTCGGCTCCCCTCCCCCAAGACAACCAATTCTCCTAAATTTCAATTAATTCTTCTCTTCTCCCACACTTAATCTCCTCTCATTCTCTCTCACACTCTTCATCACCACCACTCCATTTTCTCTACTCTCTCCCTCTAACTCACGAATTTTAATATCAAAGAACAACCATCTTACATAAAATATTTATCATCTGAAGGTGTTCATCTAAGGTAATCACGAAATCTTCCATTCTCTCTTCATTTTTCTTTCATTTCATTAAGATTATTTACATTTTCTCCTTCTTCTACTCCATTATATTGTAAAATCATGGAAACCTGTACCTACTCATGGTTTTGATGATGATGGTGGTAGGATTTCACCTAAAAACAACATGCATGTTGCAAATGGTGAAGTCCCATGACCTAAACCTAAGTCAAAATCAAGATAATGCACCTTTCTACAAGTTTTGGGTGAAAAATCACCACATGCACCATGAGTTTTCTTTTAAACACAAATTTTGAACATTTCAAACTCATGCATGGCCATTAAAGCAACATGCATGTGAAAATTTTGATTTTGGAATGTTAGATGTTCAAAGTTCATTGCTAAAAGCTTTCAATTGTGTTCTTCGTGAATACACTTCATGAAAACACACAAACACACAAGAAAAAAAACAGACACCACTCTCACCACCCTCTGCTATCACCGTCTCGGTTTTCTATTTTTGAAGTCGAAGGTTCAAGGTTCATGATTTAAAAAGATGAAGAGCGGGACTTGCCTGTGACAACCCTATATTTTCCAAAAAGCATTGTAACACTCGAAAGCTAAGTACAACGAAATTAACCTCGAAAATAAAGCGTTCAAGTATCAAAGATGGGCTGCATCGAATATTAGATATCATGCCAAGGTTTCCAAAAACATAAAGAACACTCAAAACCGAGTTATATTGAAGAAATTATAACCACTCGTATATTTACGACACGACGTTAAAACATTATTTGACGTAAAAAGTAGAATCTCAATAAAATGCATTTTAGCCTTAAGTATCTAAACAAAAGTCGTAGATCTCGTTGAAAGGTGAGCATACATAAAAAGATCGCCCAAATTGGACCTCGTATGAAGAAGTTACGGATTTTCAAAGTTTCGTAACAGTAGAAGAGGGCTAAAAACTCGGATTGAAGATCGAGTGTTATTTAGCTATCGCCACCTAAAAATGGAAGTTGAAGACCTCCTCAGTGGTAATAAAACAATAAAAAGACAAACGAAAACCGACGTCGAATAAAGAACCTATGAATTTTTAACGAACTTTAGGAGGCCCGGCCTATTAAAAATATATCATTAAAAATAAAGTCAAAACTAGCCGACGGAGTCTAAATGAAAGTGGTAGAGCATAATCTCACCTATGCGTGGATATAAAGAACGCGAAAAACGGAGCTCGTACGCGAAAGTTACGGAATTTAGAAGTCGGAAGCAGGGATTACGCCCCGCGTACTAGACCCAGAGTCGAGTCCCATCGGCCCGCCCAAGCTACGCTTAGCTAGACCCGAGTCGTAAGCCATGACGCATTATTATGCCCCGCGTAACCGAGTACGCCCCGCGTAACCGAGTACGCCCAACGTACTTCGGAGGTACGCGCCACGTACGAGGGTTTCCAGCCCTATAAATAGAAGGGATAAGCTCGAGCTTTTACACACCATTCACAATTCTCAGTCATTCTTCCACCCTTTTAAGCTCCAGAGGCCATTCCATCACCTTGGTTTCCGCACTCGAGCCCCCGACGAAAGATTTACGCTGCAGAGATCCCCGAAGAGCCCGACGACGCAACCATCCGCGGTCGAAGTTCTGCTCAACCCTAGCCTCTCTCTTCAAACTTAACGAGTGAGTTCATACCCCTACTTTTCAATTCTTTTCACGTTTTAAGGGGGGGGGGGAATACAAGTACATTACAAATCAAAGTATCATTTTATAAACATAATTATCGTTTTATAGGGTTTTGATACTAAAATAACTTAATGTTAAAGGGCTATTATATCACCAAGTTGTTATTACCAAATGGGAACATACTTTTGAGAAACTATAATGAGTGTAGTATTCAAGTGATTCATACATTTTACATATACATCTCGACAAATGAAATGCTTTCAAAAGAAGTAAAGTCTTTATTATCGTAAATCTATTTATACCAAGTAATGTGAGACATTTAAACTTCAACGTACTCGTATGTATGCATTTCAAGTCCTGTATTATATACCATAATCTCTTGGAGAGAGAGCGTGATACTTGTGTATAGATCTATACGGGATTGACAATCCCACACCTAAGCTGTTAGCTACAGCTAGGCCGGCAGGCTTGGGGTGACAAATGTCATAACAGTTCCAACGCCTGAAGAACGTTGTTACAGGCCATCAGTGTCAATAGCATGGTTATAAAACTCACATAAAAGTATAAAAACAAGTTTGATTTACGAGATTCATATATGCATTTTAGTTTTCCATTTCATCGTTAACACAAATTTTATCACTGTTATTCAAGTATGGAAAACACAAACACACTCCAACACAGGAAACTTTTCAAATCATTTATAGAAAATATTGGATTTTCTGAAAACCTCTTTCATCAATTTACTATCAAAAAGGACATGCTTTTCAATGTAAAACACTTATGAACTCACCAACTTAATTGTTGACACTTTTTCGAAACCATTTGTATTTCTCAGGGAATCAGTAATACAGGTAACCACCAGCTTTTGGAGAAGGGAACACTAAGGATGTTTTATTATTGAACATTTATCATCTCATTGTAATATTCTTTTGCTAATATGTATAACGCAACAACATACGTTTTCATTATATATGTGATGGTTGTGTTACTTTCTTTACAATATTTAATGGTTGTGATACTACGTGAAGTCATCCACCCCCGAATGTTTCCGCCATTCTGGTTTGGGGGTGTGACATTGCCCGTGTCCTTTTTGGGGGTTTCACTGTTGCCCAAATGGTATTGTTGGAAGTAAAGGTATTTCCCGTATGATATCTCATCTCAAGAGCTTACACCTCCATACAGATGAACGCAGAGCTGTGTTACAGGGGGCTATTACTTTTGATATTGGATTGTTTATGTCTGTGGTAGCAACTTTGAAGGAGTTTGGTCAATGGATATGTGGGGATTGCATGAAGCTTCATGTCCTGAGTCGTTCATGTCACCACCGGGGTGGCTTGATTAAGTTTATTGACGGGGATGATGACATGAGCATGCATATTGTTGGAATTCCAAAGTCGCTACCCAATGAACCGAAAGCCAACCTCAATGATGGGTTGGTGATGGATGCTCAACTACTTGATCGTGTTTTTAAGCTGCCTATCACCACTGTCAAAATCATCCCTCATAACTACCGTATGGATTTCTCTCAGGCTTTGAAAGCAGACCTTTCCAAAGTGGTTGCTCATCCCGGATCCGTTGAAGCGTGGGTTGCTCTGTTAATTCTTCCTAGGTGTACTCTTCAGGTGTTCAGGCCCAAGAATAGGCAAGAAAGTAGGTCTGACAACAGGAAGTCTTTGCAACATCGTAATATCTTGAGGGCTTTAGCTACTTGGGGGACTGAAGACGGTATCGCCAAGCTAGTTAAAAACTTAGTTGACAATGCAAGACTGTAGCAACAAGATAAAAAAGAAGAGTACATTCAGGAGAAAAGAACACCGGGCAGCACCAATGTCAGACAATGTCTTCGTAAGGTTGCCGATGGACATTTTACAACAGTAGTGAAAGTTTTATGTTCTTCGGGGGTTGCTCCATTTAGGGGTGATACCACGAAGGCATTAGAGGATAAGCATCCATACAAGCCACCGCCTTCCATGCCCAACACCATATTTTCAGAACCTCCCCTGGTAGTGGATGTTGACAATGTCCTTGGGGGAATTAAATCCTTCCCTAAAGGTACCTCGTGTGGGAGGGACAGGTTGAGAACTCAACACATTTTAGATGCCCTTTGTGGAGAAGGTTCAGCTATATCCAAAGACCTCCTACGTGCTATTACTTCTGTGGCTAATCTATGGCTAGGGGGAAGATTCCCTTCGGGCTTGGCATAATTTGTTGCCTCAAATCCTCTCATGCCGCTCTTAAAACATGACAAGGGAATACGACCTATTGCAGTAGATACTATATGGAAAAGTTTGGTTTCCAAGTTGGCCATGAAAGGGGTTAGTAAAGAAATGGCCAAATATCTCAATGATTTTCAGTTTGGAGTCGGGGTGTCGGGTGGCACTGAGGCCATTTTACATAGCGCCAATAGGTTGTTGAGCGAGCGCCACGGTGACAAATCTCTCTCCATGCTTACCGTGGACATGTCTAATGCCTTTAACCTCGTTGACAGATCCGCATTACTTCATGAGGTCAGATTGAGGTGTCCCTCTATTTCCTTATGGGTAGAATTCCTATATGGTCAAGCAGCAAGGTTATATCTAGGCAACACACATATCAGGTCTTCTACTGGGGTTCAACAAGGAGACCTCTTGGGACCACTTCTCTTTGACATTGTGTTGCACCCGCTCTTGCATAAGATTAGAGACAATTGCAAGCTTCTTCTCCATGCATGGTACTTGGATGATGGCACATTTATCGGAGATTCGGAGGAGGTGGCCAAAGCATTGGACATCATTACAGTGACTGGCCCAAAATTGGGCCTTCAGCTGAATATCAAGAAAACCGAGCTCTTTTGGCCCTCGTGTGATGGTAGGAAGTTACGGGAGGGGCTATTTCTGACGGACATCGGGAGGCCGCCTTTGGGGGTGAAACTTCTTGGGGGAGCTGTTAGTAGATATGCTAGTTTCATTCGCAGCCTAGCCATAAAGAGAGCCGAAAATGCTGTAAATTTGATGTGCCTTCTTCCACTATTGTCTGACCCCCAGAGTTAGTTCCTTCTTCTTCGGTCTTGTATGGGTATTGCTAAGCTTTTCTTTGGGTTAAGGACGTGCCAACCCATTCACATGGAGGAGGCGACAATATTCTTTGACAATGGATTACGCGGGATAATTGAGGACATTGTGGTTTGTGGGGGACCTTTCTTTGGTGACATACATTGGCGAATTGCTTCCTTACCCATTAGGTTTAGGGGTTTGGGTTTATACTCGGCAGTAGAGGCTACATCCTATGCTTTTTTTTTTTGCCTCAAGGGACCAATCTTGGGTATTGCAAGACCACATCTTACGGATAGCGGTATACATGGTATTGATTCTGATTATGATTGTGCCTTGGCATCCCTTCGCAACAAGCTTCCAGATTTTGACCTTAACAATTTTACTACTAAAGAACCCCCCCCCCCCCCCCTAAATCCTAGAATACACTGGTGAGTGCCTTTTTTTGTAAAATTGTCCAAGATATGGAAGTGCATTTCGACATGGCGGCTGGGCAGAAAGCGGTTTTCCAGTGCTTACGTGCACCACATGCTCAAGATTTTCTTCTGGCTATCCGTATAGATGGGCTTGGCCAACACATGTCTCCCATGGATTAGCGTACTATTCTCAAATATCGACTCATGATTCCCATTTTCCCAGCTGGCGAGATATGTCATGTGTGTCGCAAGGCATGTTTGGACTCTTTTGGAGAGCATGCAGTTCATTGTAAAGAACTCCCGGGGTTCAAAAACAGGCACGATATGGTTAGGGATGTTTTGTTTGACATATTTAAGCATGCCAGGGTTTCCGCTAAGAAAGAGGCACCTGTTAATTTCTTGACTGACCCGACAGAAGGAAGGTCAACTGTTGAAACATAAAAGTGACCCTTTTGAACTTATCTACCGCAATGGTTCTGTACCTGCAGCCAATTCAGCACCGTAGTCAATCTCTACAATTGAGACCGCAACCATTCTCCATCAGCATTCGGAGTACTCAAGTCCTTCATATCCGCAGTCTTAGTCTTTCTTTTACTATGTAATTTACTCTATTTTCCAGCATGTCTTGCATGACTGCTCATAGAGTTGTTCTTTTCTAAACTCTATAAATAGAGACTCTTTCTTATGTATTATGTACTGGTGATATATCTGAGTGTGAAAACTCTTAACTTCTTAATACACAAGGTTTCTCATTTAATCATCTTTCTTATCTTCATCAGTTATCTTTCTTATCTTCATCACACTCAAACAACTACTGGAACATAACCTCTCTTCGGAGCAAGTCTTCTAGACTTAATCACTAAACTTGATCTCGCTTACTAACTTGGAGTGACTGCATTCCTTGTTATGAATCAGTTTAAGTGTATTCTTGATATAACTTTTGTCATTTATCTTTCTTTACTTTCCGCAACTAACTATCTAACTATCTAACTTTATTATTGTTGAGCTTTTAGATCCATAGAGATTAACTATTCTGCAATTAACTTGTTCTAACGTTTGTTCAAGTGTGTCTCCAAGTTTTTCTCTCAACAATTGGTATCAAAGCCAAAGTGGTTGCTTTTTGGATATCGGAACTCTGATTTTCTCATTAAGCTTTCTATACCACTAAAGCTCATTTCTCAAAAAAAAAAAAAAAAAAATGGCACAATCGTTATCTCTAAATGTTTCCAATAGTGTTGGTGGCTCTAACCGAGCCCCAATACTAGTAGCAAATGAATATCATCACTGGTCACAAAGAATGGAGAGGTACTTAAGAAGATTGGGTAGAGATGTATGGAGATCCGTGGAAGAAGGACCACATATTCCAGTCCTCACACCAATCCAAACTAGCGGTGCTGCAACCAGACTAGGAGGAGGTCAACCAACTATGAGCCGTCCTACCAAAGATGATCTCGATAAAATGGAAAATGATGTTGTTGCTTTTTATGAAATTTCATGTGGTGTTGCTCCTGACAACTTTGATATTATCATAAACTGCAAGTCAGCCAAAGAGATCTGGGATGTACTCAAAAACTTGTACGAAGGCTCAGAACAAGCACAAGATAAGAAGCTCACGACCGCACTCAACGACTTCAACAACTTCAAAGCTCATGCTGGTGAAAGTTTGGAAGACTCTTTCAAAAGATTCAACCTAATAGTTACAAAGTTATCAAATGCTGGTACCATCCGCAGCAACCATGAAACCAATCTCCAGTTCCTTAATGGTCTAGGAAGACATTGGACTACAGCCAAAATGATAGTCCAAGGTGATAGAAAGATTCACTCTTTATCACTCTATAAACTTTATGGAGAACTTCAAGCACAAGAATCCACTGTACTCAAAGACTGTGCTGACTTCGGAGGACCGCTTGCTCTCATAGCACAAGCTCCACCGCAGTGACCTTACTCTTCATCGTATGACACCCCACCGCAGTCATACGAAGCAGATTCTGAGTATGATGATGAAGAAGATTTTCAGAAGGCTATTGCTCTAGTTAGCCAACAGTTCAACCGCATACCACCTTCCTCTTTTCGCAAGAATCAACAATTCAACAAACCACCATTCAACCGTAACTTCGGTCCTTAGAACAACAACTCTTGGTATTCTAAAGTCTCTCAGAACAATCAACCCTAGGAGGTACCACAGTCTCCTCAGAACAATGACTCCGGTACTCAATCAGAAGACAAGACTGATGTTGTAATTTGTCACAAATGCAATAAAGAAAATCACTTCGCAAAAGACTATAAGGCCAACGTAGTCAAGGACAGAGCATTATATCTCAGAATGGCTCAAGAGTTAGAAGAAAAAGAAAAGGCAAGGGCATATGTGGCTCAAGATAAACGAGACCATCAAGTTTGGTCATCAGGAGATGAAGAAGAGACCATCAGCAGTGTTACAAGAAAAGGGAAAATCTGCATGCTGGCCATTGCGGATGATGATGGGTCAACAATGTTGAACAAAAACTACTGCTACATGGTGAAAGATGGGACCCTAAGCATCGTTGAACAGGTAAAACACATGATCCAAACTTTAAATTATAGCATGCATGATTGTCCACCCTACATAGATAATCTTAATGACACTTGTGCTGCCGTCCTTTCAGACTATAATAAAGCCTTAGATGAGAAGAACATAGCGTCCCAAGAGATGTTCCACGTGAGAGGAAGACTGGATAACAAGAGACTTAAGATGGCAATGCTAGAAAGAGATCTAGAGTTAGAGAAAGATGCTAGAATGTTAAGTGAAACTCAATTAGAAATAGCCTTGAATCAAAAAGATTTAGCTCAGAAAGAAATTGTACGCTTGAATCTTTTAATTGAAAAACTGTTTAATGAAAGTGAGGCTATTGAAAATTTGGTAAACAATGGAACCGTAGACAATACATATAATTGGGGTTGGTCAAATGGATATCATACCGCAATGGATTCCTCACCCCGGTTTAATAAAGACAGAGTGTATGTCCCTCCTGATAGAGAATTTCATTTCTCTGTCAATGACAAGTCTTTTCCCGAGGATATTAAAACTCACTTCGGTAGATTACACAGTTTGAGCAATAATTGTGTCATTGAAGAAATTATGCCTGAGGATTCTAGTCACATACATGATCAAATTCCCATCAGTGGCACAACTTACTCAAATTCTCAAACTTCATCCGAAGTTGATGAAGAAATTGTTGTTGAAGGCCCCGAAGTCTCATAGGACTTTCCATCTTTGTCCTCAGACTACAATCAACTGTCCCACAAATGTCCCACCGCAGTCTCATCTAAAACCTACTCTGAAATAGTCAAGTCATCTTCACCGCAGTTAAAAAACATTGATTGCAACTCTTTAGTTCAAGGAACTATAACTCTTCAACCGATTTTTCACGAATTGCCTATAGAAAATTTTGAGGTAGGCCAATGCTCTCAAACTCCAGAATCCTCAAGTTTTGATGATTCTAGCCCATGTTTTCAAAATAATCCAAAAGGTTCCAAGAAACCGCAGTTGAATAACAATGACTACGGTTCACCAAAATTTTTGGCAAAAAGAGCTTTCAAAGAGGAAATCAGATTTCAAAACAAAAGCAAACAAAGTTTTTCAGAAAATAGAAAACATGTAAGAATTCCTAAATCCAGGAGTCCAGAAAATTTTTTTCTCACAAATTACATTTCAAAAAAAATTCTTCTTTCATGAAAACAAACAAAAAGAAAAGTTTAGTTTCGAAAGTCACTCCTGCTACTTCTGACACAACCCAAAAAGGTGTCAAACTTGTCAGAAACTATGTTTTTCAGATCTACTCTTCAACTGACCCGAAATGGAAAGGAGTTTTACCCACTCCAACACTTTTAAGATCAAATAAAAACAAATGGAAAGGAATTTTATCAAATCCTCCTAGAGCAAATCAAAGATTTACATGTGGGAAACCTCGTTCAAAACAAAATTTTCAAAACTCCAACGTCAAATCTTTCAAAAGTTACCCACCTCGGACTAATTTCAAGTCCAACACACCCCATAAACCGCTGACCAAGCACAATGTCAGATTCAATGACAAACCCTCTTTTTGCAAATGTCAGTGCAACTGTCAAAGGTTTTTATCTCATGTCAAGTCAAATCAAAGTCAGAAATCTCATACCTTTCAGAAAACTCATAACAATCCAAATCTGAACAAACACCCAGGACTCGGTCTGAAAGATGACAAAAGACCTGTCCATGCAACCTCGGACCATGCATCATTTAAGAATAAATCAATCGTCCCTGGCTCCATACTAGTTTGGATGCCTAAACTAACCATTTAAATCTCAGGCTTTGTGCAAGGAGGAACAAGAAGAAGAATGGTTAATTGACAGTGCCTGCTCCTTGCACATGACTGGAAGGTTAGAGTACCTTTGGGATTT
Source organism: Lactuca sativa (assembly GCF_002870075.4). Taxonomy (NCBI): domain Eukaryota; kingdom Viridiplantae; phylum Streptophyta; class Magnoliopsida; order Asterales; family Asteraceae; genus Lactuca; species Lactuca sativa. The sequence goes on along the minus strand of NC_056624.2, from coordinate 183,065,996 downwards.
CAGGCCTATATGCAATTGTGGAAATGTCACGTTTGGCAACAATGCAAATGGTTTCATCCGAGGTTACGGTGTTCTCACTACGGGGAACTTTTCTATTCAGAAAGTTGCTTATGTAGAAGGTCTTAAACACAATCTTATCAGTGTTGGCCAACTATGTAAAGCAGGACATCGAATTGAATTTGACAATCAATTCTGTTACATAATGACGAGTGATCGCAGCACCTGCTTAATCAAGTCACGCTGCGAAGGCACGATGTACCCTCTTGATGTTTCTCTCATCATTGGCAAAACGCAGCTGTGTTTTCTGTCCAAAGTTGTATCCGAAGTCTGTTGGCTATGGCACCGCAAGCTCGCTCATCTTAATTTTCGCTACATCAACAACCTCATCACAAGAGAACTGGTTATTGTTGATGACTATACATGCTTCACATGGGTATTCTTTCTCAGACTCAAATCAGAGACATCACAAGTCTTCTTTAACTTCTTCAAAGAAATCGAACTTCAAATCAAGCTTCCAGTCAGACGCATCCGTAGTGATAATGGAATTGAGTTCACTAATCATCTTCTGACCAGTTTCCTAGTTTCCAAAGGCATCTCTCACAATTTTTCAGCACCCTATACACCGCAACAAAATGTTGTAGTAGAGAGAAGAAATCGCACACTCGTTGAAGCAAACAGATTCATGCTTAACTTCGCCCAACTTCCTGTCTATTTTTGGGCCGAAGCAGTAGCAACCGCATGCTTTATTCAAAACTGAAGTATTGTGTGCAAGTGTCTCAACAAAACGCCATATGAAGGGCTCAACAATCGCAAACCCAATGTTCGTTTCTTTCATATTTTTGGATGTAGATGCTTCGTGATCAACAATAGAGATCAACTCAATAAGTTTGCACCAAAGTCTGACGAAGGTATCTTCCTTAGTTATTCCACTAACAAGGTTGCATATCGAGTGCTCATCAGAAGAACAAGGTTGATCATTGAAAGCTTTGATGTGAAATTTGATGACTCTCACATCTGCAGCGCACCTCCATCCACCGAAACAACTGCAGTCATGGAAAGTGACATTCCAACCAATTCTAGACCTCTAAATCTAGTTGAAATCAACTATGATGATCTATTTGATCCCATTGAAACGGCGAAACTATCCGAAGTCCTAGTGTCATCCGCAACTCAACAACAACATGCCAACGTATCTGGACCTTCTCTATCTGAAGTAGTATCACTCAATACTTCCACTTCTCCGGTTGAGGGGGAAAGCTCTACTCCGGATATTGCTACAACCGTTGAGGTTCTAGTACCTGATGCTGCTTACATTCCTACCCGAAGTGAAGTCTCACCATCAAACGAACCTTCGGACGACTCAGATGACGAACTCATAGAGAATATTGACATTAGATCCGATCCTAGAATTGTCACTATTTCATCCGCAATCCAGGGGGAATCCTCTCAAGTTCCAGAGGAACACCCATCCGCAATCCAGGGGGAACCTCCATCTCTGCCAACTCCTCAAGAAAACCCTACTTTAATAGATCAAGATGATTCAACAGGATGTTCTCAAGTCCAGGGGGAACTGCCTTCCCCAACCGCAGATTCCTCTGATATCCAAGACATTCCTTCTACCGCAGTTGCTGATCATCTAATGCCACGTCTTCATGTATGGACAAAAGACCATCCACCAAGTCAAATTATCGGCAATCCATCAGCAGGTATCCAGACTCGGTCTTCCAAAGATTTATCTGACCACTGTCATTATGCAGCATTTATGTCTTCGGTTGAACCTCGAACGATCAAAGAAGCTTTGCTTGAACTAGATTGGATAGTTGCAATGCAAGAAGAATTAGAAGAATTTGAAAGAAACAAAGTATGGCAACTTGTTCCTCTTCCACATGGTCATACTATTGTCAGTACAAGATGGGTTTTCAAGAACAAGCTAGAAGAATCCGGCTCAGTCATCCGAAACAAGGCAAGACTGGTTGCCAAGGGCTATAGTCAACTAGAAGGCATTGACTATGATGAAACGTATGCTCCGGTAGCACGAATGGAAGCCATCCGGATCTCTCTAGCATACGCAGCCCATAAAAATGTCATGGTACACCAAATGGACGTCAAGAGTGCCTTCCTCAATGGTGAACTAAAAGAAGAAGTTTACCTTCAGCAACCTCCAGGATTTGAAAATGATGAATTTCCAGACTACTGTTATAAACTCAAAAATGCAGTCTATGGCCTGAAACAAGCTCCAAGAGCTTGGTATGAGACACTCTCTGAATTTCTTGTCTCATCTGGTTACAAAAGAGGAGTGATTGATCCCACATTATTCAGAAAAGCAAATGGTGACCACCTTATGATGGTACAAATATATGTGGATGATATCATTTTTGGGTCTACTGATCAAGATATGGTAGATGAATTTGCAAAGCTCATGACCAACAAATTCAAAATAAGCATGAATAGAGAGATCAACTTCTTTCTAGGTCTTCAAGTCAAACAAATTCAGCAAGGAATTTTCATTCATCAAGAAAAATACACCACAGAACTTCTGAAGAAATACTCAATGGATAACTGCTCTTCTGCTAAAGTCCCTATGGCCTTCGGATATAAGATATCTGCTGACCCCTCTGGTGAACCTGTGGATCACAAGACTTATAGAGGCATCATTGGTTCGCTAATGTACCTCAACGCAAGCAAACCTGACATTGTCTTTGCAACTGGTGTATGTGCAACATACCAGGCTGATCCAAAAGTGTCTCACATGACCGTAGCCAAACAAATTCTTCGGTATCTTAAAGGAAGCAAATCTATGGGTTTATGGTATCCTGCAGGAAACGACTTCAGTCTTCAAGCCTTCACCAATGCGGATCATGCAGGTTGTAAGCTCGATAGAAAAAGTACTTCAGGTGGATGTCAATTTCTAGGAGGAAGACTTGTAAGCTGGTCTTCAAGAAAACAAACGTGTGTATCTCTATCTACCGCAGAAGCATAATATGTGGCCGCAGCCAGCTGCTGTTCCCAAGTTCTCTGGATGAAGGCACAATTACTAGACTATGGTACAGAATGCTGTGGATACCAATTTATTGTAACTCAGAAAGTGCTATAGCTATCTCTCATAATCCTATTCAGCACTCCAAGACGAAACACATTGAGTTACGGTACCATTTCATCAAAGATCATATTCTGAAAGGTAATATTGAACTCATCTTTGTTCCTACTCATGAAGAGATTGCTGATGTTTTTACAAAAGCTCTTGACTCTTCAAAACTCAATACATTCTTACAAATGTTGGGAATGATGAATCCGGACCCGCAACTCTTTTTGAAGTGTTAGCTACCGCAGACCGTCCTTGGTCTCCATTACGGTTCTAACTGAGAATTACATATGATAGATGGTTTTGATACCGCAATCTAGGTACCACAACCATATGTCATACGTACCTCTCATGTGTCTTAATGTTCCTTTATTTCTAATTTTTGTATAAGTGTTTGTCTCACAGATTCTCTGAAATTTTTCTTTCTCATCCGCAATGGAGCTTCTCAACGGCTTTGATGATTTCATCCACAACCACCTCAAATAAATTCCAACCGATTCATTAACCCTTGAATCCTTGTGTTCTATTCAATGATCCTTCATTAAATAAAATACAAACATTCCCTTTAGAAACTGTCACGTTACCTTTCTTAATAAACCCCGTATCAGACCTATTTTATAGATGATGCCAAAAAGAATGATTCCCAAATCAATCCTTTTTCAACTTGTCCTTTCCTCTCCCAAACACGTCCAATCAGTTCCAACATTCTCTCTCATCAACCCACGATTACCTGACGTATTACCATGCGTCCACTCCACCATTAAATGCAAAACCTCCTTTTAAGATCTCTCAAATCTCTTCAAAACCCGTTTCATATTCGTGTGGTGGAGATTCAATCCCAGAATCGTTGATTCCCCCCAAAACCCCATTCAACTTCTTACCCCATTTTATCTTTTACCTAGGGTTAAAATCCTCTTATCCCCCTTTATAAACCCACCTTCTTCTCTATAATCGTTTACGCTCTCTGTTAATCGATTACTCTCTCATCTCTTCAAGAACTCACAAAAGCTCTCAAGAACTTCAATCTCACAACTCTCAATGGCGAAATCTGGTGCATCCAAGAAGCATCCAAGGCTTCAAGCTTGATGAATCAAACCGGTTCCACATCACCAACAATCGCTTCAAGCAACTTCAGGGTTGTGTTTGACGTTCATCCTTCTTATAATGCTCCAAAAAAACTGATGATCAAGCATCTCAAGAACCACATCCTATTTGGCCCGTTCGACGCATTCATTGATGTTGTTCCCGTTTCTACACTTTTTAAATGTGCTATGTCTGCATACAGACCAATGGAAAACCCCCAAGAAGTGCATCTGAACCTCGTCAACGATTCCTTGGTCATCTTGACCAAAGAAAAATTCTTAACCTCCATTAACCTGTTAATCTATGCCTCCATCAAAATCTTCACTCCATCCTTATCCAATATCACTACTGCACTGTACCAAATGGGTTACCAGAAACCAATATGAGGTGTTGGTGAATTTAAGAAAAATCAGCTGCTTGCGGTTTGGCAGTTTGTATGCCACTTCGTCATCCGCTGTCTGTCTGGCAGAACTGGAGGCATCGACAACATGGGACTCAAGCTCCTTGAACTTGTATGGAGCATCTTCACCGGCCGTGATGTCAACTACGGTCAAATTATTTGGGATGACTTCCTCCAGTACATTCCCAATGGACAACCAAAGGAAAACCCAACCGAGCTCACTTTTGCTCGCTTTTGGTCTCTGTGTATTTCTGATCTGCATGCGGATGCTGGTCTCGACATGGGAAGTGACATCAATTTCTTTGTCACTAAGGATCTCAAAAGGTATACTCCTTCCTCTGATCAAACTAGTTTTGGACCTATCCGCAGGCTCCCCACACACATTCTTTCACTGCTTGGTCTTGAGACTGCTGATGTCTCAGATCATATTGAGGCCACGGAGGGTATTATCCCATACCCTTCTACCCCACCTCTTCCTTCTTCAACTATTCTTCCTGAGGGTACCGCAGCCCCCTCTACCACTACACTCTCTAACCTTTCTCAACGGAGAAAAACAGTAGCTTCTAAAAAGAAAGCTACAACACCCAAAAAGAAAGCCCCAAAACAAACCGCACCCTCCAAGAAACGCAAAACAAAAACCACCATTGTATCGAGCAGTGACTCTGAGGAAGATAGACTATCCATATCGAATACCACTCAACCTCATCTTGTGAGATTGTTTCATCATCATCTTCTTCTGAACGTGGAGACAGCCCCCCAGTTGTATCTCAAGGAGATAGAATTGGTAATCGCCCTAAGGTCTCCAGGGCTTCTCGGCTGCACATCTTTTCTTCTGAGGAGTTAGACTCCATCCTCTTGCAAGTATCCCAAACACTACAAACACCACTCCCTCCGCAGGGCATCTCTTTCGCCCATGCCAGAGCTGGGCCGAGGCCAAACTTGACCACGGGTCAAGGAAACCAAGGAAGCCCAGGAAATCCTACTATGCTTACATCTATATCAGGTGGTTTAGGCACGGTGAGCACTAATGTGCATGGATCTGTGAACCCAAGGGACACCTTGGTGCGACAACAAGGAATTGACGATGAAGACTCGAATGACTCTTGGAGTCGGTATCAACCAACCACTGATGCTGAAATCAAGAAGTATGCTGCTTTCAAAAGGGTGTTCCAAGCCCGCAAAGAGCAGCAGGTCAAAAAACAAAAGCAGAAGGAGCAAGAAATTCTGTCAATAGCCAGATACTGGGCAAATGCCATCAGCAACGCCCACACTGCTGCAACAATTCTTAAGGTTCAGACCTGGATGGACCAAATGGCTGAAACTGTGCTGAAATCCCAAGCCTCAACCGCAGCCCCAGGTACATCTAATGTTCCTCCTACTTCACCTCCTGTTCCACCTACCGCAGTCAACCCATCTCAGGACGAAGAGCCAGCTATTGAACTCAGCTAGGCCCCAACCTTCGGTTTTGACGATGAAGACATCCAAGAGGTCAACAAGTTGAATCCCTCAGATGATGACCTCATGATGTTCGAGGAAGAAGAAGAATCCAGCGGTTCTCAGCACTCCACTTCAAAGCCCAAAGAAAAGAAGAAGAAGAAGAAAGATGCAGTCACTCGCAAAGAATTCCTCAACCTTCAAGCCAAAGTTGATCAAATTTTGCCTGCGGTTAAGCCTACCCAACCTCCACCAGAAGATATTCCAGGTCCACAATCCCTAATTGAGCGTATCGAACGACTCGAAACGAGAGAGCGTGTGGACGCTGAGCGCATCTCTCTCAAAGTCGAGATGGGGATTCGATCTCTCGACACCAACCATAGGGCCGACCATCAAGATTTCATGGCTGCAGCGGAACGCCTTATCACTGAGGTAACCACAATCAAACAAGGCTTACAAACAACCATTGCGGATCAAGCTGCCCGGTCCCAAAAGGCAATAGAGGAAACTCATACTCCCTATGAGTCCACGATTTCTGTCCTTCATGCAACAATCGCCCGCATGTAAAAATCCCTCACATCAAACTTTCATGGCCCAGAGATACTTCAGGTCACAAAGGATATTCACAAGCTGCTCTTCAACCTTGCCGTTCCAAACAACTCCCAACTGGCCGAATCTATGAAAGCACACTTTGCTGAGGTTTGTGCCAAAGTTGATGGACTGAAACAATGGCTTGAGGAAGCACCAGGGTTGCATTCCTCAAGAGGGGGAAGTGATAAAGAAGGTGATTGATCAAATACATCCATCTGTCAGAGCCCTCCAATAACCACAAATAAAATTCCCACTCCACAGCTTTCTCCTCCACCATCTCAAAATATTCCATCTCCCCACTCTTCACCCAAAAACAACCTAAACCGTCCTCTGACGCCTCCTCATCTAAAGAATCTTGAGGAATATATGTCCTCAGAAAGCGCTATAGATTCTCCTGCTACTGCCCAGAGGAAACATGACTGGAAAGCAGCCAAGTTAGCCGAAATTATATGGAGAGAATGCGGTTTTGACACTATGATTGATGAATCGCTGATCAACTCATGGGTTAATCCTCTCCGCAGGCTACTTGATGAAGACTACACTCCCCACCTCACATATGCTGAACCACCATCAGATGGTTATTGGGATATTCCAATTTCAGCCAATGCCAAGTACTTTGCTGTCTTTGACTCCTTCGACCGCAGTCTTCCTGATCACAAGCATCTGTCAATGGAATTCAAAAGACTGACTCGCTTCTATGCGAAGCATGGCTCTTCAGTTGAAAACATTTGGTCTAACGATAGACCATCCGCAGTGAAGAACTACAAGATGCGGAAGTTTATGAAAGCAGACTTTGCTCAATTCACTCTGACCAGAAGAGAGCATGATTACATCCGCACCCAAGCAGACTTCCCCTGCATGAACCCTGAAGAAATATTTCTCATTGCCAAAGTTTTTCAGAACAAGGCAGAGAAACATCCTAAGATGCAGATAGCTCTCGAAAAAGCCAAATCCTTCCTCAAGGAAACTGTCTGTGACTTTGCGAAGATTGATGTGGACATCTACCCCACCATTGTCAAGAAATTTGACCTTCCACCACTTGAACAAGTGTCAATGCTTATAGAAGGTTTTGAAGAAAGATCTCTAGGCGCAACCAACTTCCCAGATCTTGGCATCATATTCAAACGGAAAATGGACAATGTCAAATATTTCATTCCGATGAATGTCATGCATCGCCTGGCCAAGAAGCAACTTGACATATGCAAGACCGCAGTAGAAAGATCAAAGCACACTACTGCTGAAGTCAAGTTTGAGATCTCCAGAAGAATCTTGTGGCTGGAAAATGTTAGAAAATTTTGGTGGATTTTGATCAAGTTTCTCAAACTTGATAACTGAACCAAAGTTAAAAAGGTCACTTAGGGGGAAATTGTTGAAACATAAAAGTGACCCTTTTGAACTTATCTACCGCAACGGTTCAGTACCTGCAGCCAATTCAGCACCGGAGTCAATCTCTACAACTGAGACCGCAACCATTCTCCATCAGCAACCATATGAGCATCCGGAGTACTCAAGTCCTTCATATCCGCAGTCTTAGTCATTTCTTTTACTATGTAATTCACTCTATTGTCCAACATGTCTTGCACGACTGCTCATAGAGTTGTTCTTTTCTAAACTCTATAAATAGAGACTCTTTCTTATGTATTATGTACTGGTGATATATCTGAGTGTGAAAACTCTTAACTTCTTAATACACAAGGTTTCTCATTTAATCATCTTTCTTATCTTCATCAGTTATCTTTCTTATCTTCATCACACTCATATTGCTACTGGAACATAACCTCTCTTCGGAGCAAGTCTTCTAGACTTAATCACTAAACTTGATCTCGCTTACTAACTTGGAGTGACTGCATTCCTTGTTATGAATCAATTTAAGTTTATTCTTGATATAACTTTTGTCATTTATCTTTCTTTACTTTCCGCAACTAACTATCTAACTATCTAACAATCTAACTTTATTATTGTTGAGCTTTTAGATCCTTAGAGATTAACTATTCCGCAATTAACTTGTTCTAACGTTTGTTCAAGTGTGTCTCCAAGTTTTTCTCTCAACATCAACCCTCAAACCAGCTGGCATTTTGATTTTTGGATGGGTCGGAGAGAAACACGCATGTGTGGATCTTACAGGGGGATCCCCTCTCGTGGGCCTGAGGGCTGGGGGTTTCACAGCGGGACATGCTGCTTTAAAAGCAGCCACATGCAAAGTCACCAAACATGAGAGATCGTGCCTGGAAAATCAACACGTGTTCATACCATTTGCATTTGATACGTTCGGTTTCCTCGCACGGGATGCGGTAGAGCTTCTTAAAAGAGTACAACGAATCATGCATAGTAATGTTATATCCCCTAGATCTTCAGATGTAGTCTTTAAAAGAATTTGCCATTCAAAAAAGCTTAGCGACACAGCTTGTTGCCCGTTTGCCATCTCACTCATTGTACGATGACAATCTTGTTGATTTGATTTAGATAAATCCAAATGCCATATAAAAAGTTGGATTATTTTTATCTTCTATATGCTATTTTTTTCAATTTTCCTAAGATTAAATACACATAAATCGAAAACTCGGATTCCGTATATGAAAATCACATTTTGTATTTTTCCCAGCTTATGTACACTGTATATGAATTTTTCAAAAAGTTTTGTAATTTTCCTTAACTGTTAAATAGTTATTCACGAATTAATGCTTATTTAAGTGAATAAAACTATGAAAATAGCTACACCATCTGAAAACCAACTTTTATATTTTTCCCAGCTTTTTTATGTTTACTAACACTAGTACACAAATATTGGAAAATTTTTGAAATTGTTTACTATTTATCTTCATTTTTGTTATCATAAATGAACAAAAATCATTAAATCAAGTTAAACTGTCTGAAAATCCATTTTTATATTTTTCCTAGATTATATATGTTGGCTAAAAGTAATGCACAAAGTTTGGGGAATTTTCTAAACTGATTGCTATTTTTCATGAATTTGTATCGATTTAGAGTATTATATATAGGAAAAATGGCAATACTTCTCTAAGATTAATGAAACATTTTCTAGACATCTTCCACTGCAACTGGAACACAAATACAAGTTGTGTGATTTTTAATTGCTATTTTCTTTTTAATTAGAATTTCTTGATGTAAAACACAACTAAATTACAAAAGCCAGATTTTATTAATCAAAACTAGGATTTAATAAATTTCCTAGTTTGGGGATGATGTGAAATAGTTACACAAAAATTCTAAGAATTTTTCATGATAATGTACTATTTTTCCATGATTTTATGACGTTTTAAAGGAATTAAATGGAGGAAAAAAATAGTTAAACATATTAAAAATCATGAAAAGTTACAAGGAGGTTCTAAATTATAGTTAAAATTGAAATATAAAGTTTGGAAATTTTTAGAACTTATTTGATTTAGTTTTTAAATTTTTAACTTGTAAAACCCTTCCAAAATGCTAAAATCCATTTCAAATAATAATACAAAATGGGATTTGTCACTTGCAAATGTTAATAAGTCAATTGGTATATGAAAATCTGAATTTTAAGAAAATAATTTGCAACTTATACAAAACCTGATGTTTGACACATTATTGGCATAATTCTATTGTAGAAGTTAAATATACTAGTGTTATATTTTCGACTACAAACTTACTAGTGTGTAACATTATTGTAGGGCATCGGTAACAGGTCGTGTGGATGTAGCTCAAGGCATCGTTAGCATCATCACAAAGCATTGTGAGTATTCACACCTCCCCTTATTTTCAGTTTTTACGTTTTGGGGTGGAAAAGCATGTCCAAAGACTGTTTATTGTTCGTTGTATTTAATTTGACTTATATCAATCTTGGTTGCTATATTTTATTATGTATGTATATGCTATTGTTAATTCATGAGGCCTTATCGTATTTAAGTCCTTGGAATCTGTTCAGAAAACTCATTAAGTCATTTGAGCACATGGTCATTATAGATAGTGCTATTAGGAGGTAGACAACTCCTCACTCGCATGATTCACTTGAGTGCATTTTACCATATTTCTCCATATGTTAGCGATAGACATAGCATTGACGAGGGCATTTGGTCTTAGGCTTGGGTTGTGAACTCATGATTTGATCACTACACACATACAACCTTTGTTTCTCTTGTTGATAATGAACTTTATTTCTCATGATAACAACGCACTTTATTTCTTTTGATAACAATGAACTTATTTATTCATTATAGCAACAAACTTCTATTATTGGAAACTGTAATACTCTTTTTAGTAACGAACTTCCATTTTGGAAACTTTTATTAATATTCTGGTTTCATGATTTAAAACTATGTTATGTTATAAATTTGTGAACTCACCAACTATTTCAGTAGTTGACTGCTCATTTTACATGCTTTCTCAGGAATCATCTAGTAAGAGGCACCTAGAGACACATCACTTGTAGAAGCATTCGCACATGTTACATTTTTTTTCCGTATTGTAACTTAATTAAATGTTGTTCAAACTTATTGTAAATCATAATTATTTTAATACTATGGTTGGTGTTGTCTTTTAACTTTTTCTATGAGACCCACTGTACTGTCGCTTCTCGTGTTTCCGCTTTAGCGGGGTATGACATTGCATTTCCGATGGAGCCGAACAATAAGGAGATCTTTCCACTACTGTTGCAGCAAAGATTATGTCGATTCAGAATTCAACCTGTCTAAATGGAGGTACTCGAGGTAGATCTTCTGGATATACGTTCGGGTAATTGTACACTTGTGGAATGTCTTTGATTTCCTTACCCTTGTCTTGCATATCCACCATGTGGGCCAAGAAAGTGAAGCATCTTTTCTGCAAACACCTTCTTGTCTTCATGCAAGAGATGATTCTTAGATTCTTTCTTGATTTATCTTTGTAAATCGTAAGGGTTTCATTGTTGGGTAAAGTTAGCCGGTCAGATTTTTCATAACATAAGATCTCTGCTCGATGAAGTGATAACGAATCCATTTCGATGATCACATCGAAACTTCAAATGGTCATATGTATTAGGGTGATGTGAAAGACGAGGTTATTCAAGGTGAGAAGGCAATTAGTGACTATTTCTTAGCTGCTTTCTAATTGGCTTTTTGTTACTTCTACCATGTAAGCTTTGTTAAGTTTGCATAATTTATGCTTAATCATGTTTCTAAACGTATGGGAAAATGAAGCTTCTATCGGCACTAGTATCAAATAATACTGATGTATAAATATTGTTGATAGTAAATATATCAGTAACCATAATTGGTTCCTGGCGAGGATCTCCGGAACCTATCACAAATGCTCTTCCTTGGCCACCCTAATTCTTCAGTTTCGTGCAGTCATTCTGAAAATGTCCTGGTTGATTGCATTCAAAACAATTTCAGCTTCTTCCTGTAGCAGTAGTTGAGGTTGCGTTGTTTGGGGCCTTTCTATTGTACTTAAAGGTGTGACCTCTCAAGTTACAGATGCTGCAGTCCATGCAATTTCCGACATGGTGGAAATTACACTTGGTACAGTGGGGTTAAATTCTTAAAGCAGGGCTTAGATGGAACGAGAGTTTTTGTGATTACGGCCTACACAACCATAGGATTTGTATTGGGTTTGTGATGCTTGAAGTTCCCCTTTAAGTTGCCATGGAACTTCCTTTTTGTACTCCAAGCCTGGTTCTTCTCAGTTTGTGGGGCCATGGTGCCCTGGAGGGTATATTGTTCAATCAATTGATAGGTCAATTTCTTAGCACTATCAAATATAGTGGGTCTGGATGTAATGACCATACCTTGAACTTGTGAAGCTAATCCCTTGATGTACCTTTTGGTATTTTTTTATTCTGAGTTCACCATTCTTGGGAAAAGGTTTTACGAGGTCGTTAAATCGGGAGGTATAAGCAATCACCTCCGATCCTTTCATGGTAAGGTTCCAAATGATAGAGAGTAATCAGTTCTAGAAATCCTATAGATTTCCAAATTATAGAGAGAGAATTGAAATCCTATCGATTCCAGGTGATAGAGAGAGAAGTTTTGGAGACTACTGAATGATTGATTGGGAACTATGGGTTTCTCTGCTACGACGGTAGCGGAGCTATTGGTTCTTTGTTCTACTTTGGATTTAGGCAAAATAGGAAAATCTGAACGTTATCCCATATTTTTTAAGTATATTTTAAAATGTATACATTCTTTTGGGGTTAATATAAGGTTTCTAAGGAGCTAGGTTTCTGCAACGAATCTTGAGAACATTCTTCAATCTCTAAAACTTTCAACCATTGTAGTATGTCAAACTCCTTGCTCAAGGTGGCTTGTGCATCAACCCGACCATAAAGAACATAGGCGTACGTTCTAGGATTATTTATGGTATGACTTATGTACGGTACTAACCTTAGTTGAGGCTTTTGACCTAAAGGGTTGAGTTTGTAGTTTTAGTTGTAGGTATGTTAGAATCTTATTACGTGTTCTCATTGCGGATCAAAGTTTATATATATATATATATATATATATATATATATATATATATATATATATATATATATATATATATATCCTTTAATAAAAAAAAACCTCTAAATGCCACATGTCCCCTTTCTAGGTAGGCTATTTGACACTTGGCAAATTTTAAGGAATTCTTAATTTTTGATTTTTTGGTAATTAATAAAACATCTTTAATTTAAAATTTTAAAAAACAACATCAAATCCTGTTAACCTAAATATTCGAAAAAAATTGGAAAGTATTTATAAGGAACTCTCAAATTTTCCGATTTTTTTTTTTTGTAATTGTTAAATCATCTTTGATTTAAAATTTAAAAACACAACATCCTTCATATCCTAATACACACATTTTCGAAAAATATAGAAAGGAAAGTATTTTTAATGAATTCTCAAATTTTCAGTTTTTTTTTGGTAATCGGTAAAACACATTTGATTTAAAATTAAAAAAACAACATCCTATCCTAGTTATCATACATTATCGAAAAAACTTAAAATATCTTTTAAAAATACAGAAATTTCTCTTTGATTTTAATGGATCCCAACAATTAAGGGATACATTTTCCTATATACCTATTTTACCCGATCCTCTGTTTGATTTCCATATCTTATGCATGCCAAACCTTACCTTGACAATCATAATACACTAGGTTTTCTTTCTCATCATCTTCACAACGAATTCTACAATTCTGCAATAGAGACTAAAGAAAATCCAGGTTAGTTCATTTACTACTAACCATCATATGTTTTTGTTAAAACTATTTTATTTGAACGATTTAACCATTTATTTAAACTTTTATGTGTGACATTATTATAATCTCAAAGTAGGTTGTTGTTTCAACATGTTTTCCAAGTTAAAAAATCTATCAAAATTGCAACCTTCTTTGATTCATCTTTATCTTAACAAATAAGCAGTCAACGAAAATTCCCATTATACCCTTTGTATACCTGACTCCAGCTTCATAAATGCAACAATTTATGGCAATTCTTCTCCATCATGATAAATACTAAAATAAAATAAACAACCATGGAAAAAAGGTAAAAGATAACTCCTTTAAGTAATTGTAAACAGTGTGTATTTGACATTTCAGATAACTCATTCAAGTAATTTTAAGCAGTTTGTATTTGACCTTTTATTTTCACAGTTTACATTCTTGAATTTTTTTAAACAAGACCATCTCTAAATTTTCATTTACACATGGATAAGTGTTTCCATTTTATTCCTATTACTAAAATCCAAGAAAAATCTATAAAATGCCAAATAATAGCATTGGAGTTTCCTTTTCAATCAATTATAGCATCCTACATATATTAAACCTAAATTATGTAAACATATAAGTAGGATGCTTATCGTTTTCTGTCAATTATAACATCTAAGGAATACAATTTATTATATTTTTTAAACCTTTATTCTGTTAACATATAAGTAGGTTGTCGTTTTCATAGATTTTCTAGGTTCATAAATATGTCAAATGTGACACCCCTAATCCAGCAGACCAAGAAAGAAAGGAAAACCCTAAGTCAAGGAGTCAACTCGTTGAGTCCAAGGAAGAACTCGACGAGTAAGAGCGAGTTCCGTGTCCCGGATTAAGTGGCCGACTCGGCGAGTCGTAGGACTGACTTGGAGAGTCTGGTCTGGGTTGGGAAACCCTAATTTTGGGACTTGGTGCCCTATTTAAGCCTCATATTCTCAACCCCTCAGCCTCATCTTCAGCCCCATACCCTAAACCCTCACCCACGAAACCCTAGTGCCTCTCTTGTGATTGTAAGCCATTTTTGTAGTGTGTGTGGTCTACTTGGAGGCTAGAAGAAGGAGAAAAGCTTAGAGGAATCAAGAAGAGGATTGTAGATCCAAAAGTAGCTTCTCAATCCCAGCACTTTCTGGTAATCAAGTCTTGCACTTGCTCATCAACCTCATAGATCTCATCATGTCCCTTTTGTTTAAGTTTTTGTTCAAAAGCTAGATCTATGGGACAAGGACGTCCCAAGCTTAGATCCATTCAGATATGGAGCCCCTAGGTGTGGCTAAGGCATAAAGGTGCAAGCGTTATGCCATTAGGATGTACCATGCAAGCTTAAAGAGATTATCATGGCCTTTTGGAACCCTAAAGGCCATGCAAGGAAGTAAAGTCTAGGACTTTACGTGGTAATTGGATGTCTAGAGCCTAAATCTTGATTTCCCTACTTCGATTTGGAGTAATAAGGGTTTTGGATCATGGAGTTATGTCTTAATGAGCTAGGGTTTTTGTTGGATTAGTGTCTAAGTCCATAACTATTTTGGTATGTACTTGACCCGATGGTGCATGGTCCTTTTGGGTTGCCTTCATCAAAGCAACTTGATAGGATGAATTATGGAGAGAAAGGATTAAATATGATTTATTAATATATTATGAGAATAATATATTAAAGGAGAAATCATATTGTTTAATTAATATTAGTCAAGAATTAATAAGAATTAAGTTTGTGGCTAAAAGACATTACTTAAACTTAAGGGACTAGAACTGTCAATTGTGTGATAGTTGAATATTGGGCTAATGGACTCCATATTAAAGGGGTGGACGAATTCTATGGGGAAACCCATTAGAAATCGTCCAAAGGCCTTTAAGAAAGGAGTACATGGGTTGCTTAGGGCCTAAGCATCCAAATTAGGGTTTCCTTGTTAGATAACCCTAATAGCCTCACTATTTAAGGAACCCTTAAGCCCCAAAAACGTGTAGAACTTGTTCTCTAGGTTTTCCACATGTTTTGGGCAGCCTCCTTCTCTTCTCATCTTCATCCTCTTGCTCTTGGTGTTTGTGAGCCATTAGAGGAGTGACATTTGTGACTCTAAGCTTTCTAAAGTCAATACAAGAAGGATTTGAGATTGTTATTGCTACATAACAATCAAGGTATAATCTAAACCCTAATTCATATGTTATATTGATTATCATATATTAAATCTAGGGTTTATAGTCTTGGATGAATTGCATGTATAATAGAGAAACCTAGATCCAAGCATTAGGGTTTGTATGAGCACATAGGATGTTCTTATGGCTAAAACCCATCAGTGGTATCAGAGACTTGATTGGTTTCTATTGTAATGATGCCTTGGTTATTTGTTCAAGCCTTAAAAAAATCGATTTTTTGCCTCCTGACTGATGAACTCGGCGAGTCCCATTGTGGACTCGGCGAGTAGGCCCCTACTCGGCGAGTCCATAGGGGTACTCGGCGAGTTCGAGCGTCAGAAAGAGGGGATTTTGGGATTTCTTGCTGTTTTACTCATGGATACATGCCTTATCTGTTTTAGATCATTAAAATCTGATTTTATGCATATTTTTTAGTATATCCTTGATTAAACAAAAGATAATTACCAATTGATTAGATAATAACTTCCTTATATGATTAAAGTTGATTATTTGTATTAATTGGGTAACTTACTTTGCAAGAAATAGAAATTAGGTCAAATATAGATAATGATAAAATAAATTGTTTAATTTATATTATTTGTTATTTGATCCTTGTGTTATGAAAACTTTCAATTTTTCCCCTTTAGGTTTTATAGTTTAAATTTGAACTCAAAAGTTTTGTTTTGAAATTTAAATAGTTGAAACCCTAATGTTTTGAAAAAGGTTCAAAACTTGCCCTCAAGTTTTGGAATTTAAATTTTGATTGAAAAGTTTGATTTTGAAATATTTAAATTCTAAACCCTAATGTTTGGAAATGTTTCAAAACTTGCCCTCAAGTTTTGGAATTTAAAAGTTGATTAAAAGTTTAATTTAGGAATGTTAAATTCTAAAACCCTAATATTGTTTTGAAAAGTTCAAATCACACCCTTATGGTTTTATTAATTAATTAAAGTGTATAATTAAAAGAGATTTAGTAAATCCATAAAGTTTTGGTGTACAATTTAATTAAATTAAAAGTATAATTATTAAATTAGACCACCTAGTATTTTAAAAGTGTAAAATACACCCTATACTATATATAACATTAAAAGTCTAACATTATATATATGTATAAGTAAAAGTCAGTCTTACCGTTAGTAGGCCTCATTCACGAAGCTGGTCTATAAGGGGTGTTTAAGGAAATTGCCTATAAAATGGCGATTGAATGGGTATCCACTCTTGCCCACCGCACTCTTGACTAGTGGAGGGTCGTTAGCCGAATGGGTAGGATAGGACAGAAACCTTCCATTATAAGTATAATGAAGTATAAAAGTAACTAAATGTTTTCGTAAAATTCCCAATCTTAGTTACTTTAGGCAAAAGTGAATTGATGCAATTCCAAAAAATTACACTTTGTGCCCTTGCCAAGACGTTAGTGGAGCGTGTGTGGTTAACCGACACACTAAATGGTTCTAAGCAAAGGTAGCAAAGGGTGACTCAATGTTTGTCATAGTTCGGTGGAGCGTGTGTGGTTTACCGGCACATCCAATAGGTGACTATAACATGTGAGGGCACCATGTAGATTTGCATGGTTATTCACACCCGCTTTACGATCCTCGGCATCCCAGTCACAAACTAGAGGGGCATATCGAGATTTAAACATGCCATTGAAATGTTCAATGAACTTCAAAGGATCTAGGAGTTTTCATAGATTTAAAACTTAAATTTCTTTTTCGTTTTTCATGGTGGAAATTAGTGAATCGTCATTCACTTACCTTCAAATGTTCTGCAATTTGGGTTACGGCATCCCTCTCTCAAGTTGTAGAATATTGTGTTGGGTCCTAGCCCTAGTATATCATTTGGGTGATTTACTAAGGACTCAATCGATCAACTAACTTGAATTTGTTTTCTCCCGTTTTGTAGATGTCAAAGTTCGACAACCATGGTCTTCCCAAATCCCGTGGAACAAGCATTCCACATGAAGATGATATTCCACGATTCGATCGAGGAACAAGAAATCATGCTTCACTTCCTCCTCCTCCTCCCATTGTTCTCCCTAACCCACAAGATCGAAGAATTGAAAGGTTCAATGTCACTAAAACCCTATTAGAAATGAAACATGAAGATGGTAAACCCGTGTGTGCCCATGTTCTAAGAATGAAATCACACATCGATAGGTTGATAATGTTGGGTGCGTCATTCCCGGATAAGTTGGCTGTGAACTGGGTTCTGTAGTCACTTCCCGAATCATATAATGAGATCAAAAGAAAGTATTATATGATGGATCATGACGAAAACCTCATTGACCTAACTTACATGCTCATTGCTGCTGAATCAGAAATAATTTGGCAAAGCAATGGAGCATATTTGTTGGGAAAGTCAACCAACCATGCTTCTGAGGACGTTCTAGGAGAACAGACCTGCGTTTGCTGCCAAGGGAAAGGGCGTTGGATACAAGTCTGCCCTAAGAGCCTGAAGAGTCCAGAAGATGGGAGAGTCAAGGAGTATGGCTGTGCTTCAGGTAAAATCCATTATCTAACTCCATTAAGTTCCTATTCATTGATTCTTAATACATAATGTGATAAGATTGCATTTGAATGTTTTGCAGGATCAGTGAAAAGAAAGGAAGCTTGATGAAAGAGAAAGATGAGTCTAATCACGAAGAAATGGATCTCGATCGCATGGATTCGAAGATTAGATTTTGAGCTTAGAAAGTTATGATATAATTGTTAGGAATATTTGACTACATAGTTTTCAGTTGATTTTGCATTGTAAGGACAAATGTGTTCCGCTGCTTTTATGAATAAAATAAATTTTGATTTGACTCATTTATATATTTATTTATTTCCTTACAATGAAATCATTATGAAAAATTGATGTTTGCATATTTCTACAACGAATGGATGTGATTCTTAATTATGATAATAGTGGAAATGTCAAGAAATTACCAAATAGGGAGAGTTTCTCCTCGCCCAAGTTTCAATTGGAAAGAAACTTGGAATCATGCAACTTGGTTGCACAATGAATGAGAAATTTCATATTTGGAAATTAGACTAAGTCGTTGACAAAGTGTCAAATGAAGGACTAGGAGATCGAGTACACAAAGTTGTGTGTTGATCAAGTCCACCACAAGAGTAACAAGACATTTGTCATGGTTTACTAAAGGTTTAGTAAATATGATTATACTTACAAGATTAAGTGTAATTCTGAATTGATTGAAAAGGTTTAAATCAATAGCAGAACGAATAAGAAGAATCAAGTAGGCAGAAAGATAAAAGTTTCTCTATTCTTAGAAGAAGGGAGAGTACCGTTTATGCTTTATGATAGGTCTTAATGATTAAGAACCATATCTAAATTGATCCTCTAAATGAATCTTTGTGCAATTGTATGTCTAAGAAAGAGGAATCGGGAATTGAAGAAATGGTTAAATCAAGAAGTCAATCATAATTCGTTCCAAAAACAAGTCTTAGAGTTAAGATTATGACATTGAGTGACAAGTCTCAAGAAGGTTTATAACATTCATCAAGTGTAGAATTTGGAAAAGGATTTTCTTATTTTCGTACATTTGAAATTGGAAAGTTGTGATGTCTTGGATAAGACAAAAACCAACTAGGACCAATTTATGAAGTGTTTTGTCTTGATAAAAGCTACACTAACTCTTGAATACTTGTTTGTCAAGAAATGCTCATTGACAAAAGAATCTTATATGTCAAGGAGTCAATGGGAGTCTTAATGGTCTTGAAAAGTTTCAAGAACTAATCAAGAATAAACCTTATCGATCATCACTAGCACACGAGTAGAGGTTTACAATCTATCGTGTTGACATTATCTTGTTTCTGTGTCGTTCCGATTGAGTTAATTATGCATGTGAGCCCTACGAGTTCTCATTTGAATGCATAAAAGGCAAGGACCTTGATCAATGAAAAGTACATTGATAGGAAAGGGTGAGCTGCTTAACTACTTGGAAGACATGGTGGGCAGCCGTGTTACCATAAGGCAAGAAATCAAGATTAAGAAAGTTCGGTCCATATGAGTTCGAATTTGTCGTAAACTTTGTTTTTGACAAATTCATATGGATAGGAACACATACACCATTAAAATCTAAGTGTCATAATATTCCCTCCTTCATGAAAATGACTGTGAGGAAATGCTTTCACTAAGAAAGATTTTAAGAAGATAGTGATTGTGTAATTGTATTCTCAAATTCGATTATGGTTACGGTATCCCTTTCCATGATTCGAATTGTGAGATTTGGCAATTAGTCTTAATTGTTTAGACACACATATGAGCTATCTAAAGGAAAGGTGTATAAGCTTAGATAAAGGATTATCAAAGCATTAGGTATTAGAAACATGAACTTAAGAAATTCAATAAGTATTGTTTTCTGGAAGTTAAGTTGGTTTCTGAATACATGTCAAAGCTAGTGGGAGCATAAGTGTTATGTTTATAATAATCATCATGATAGTGGGAGCATAAATGTTATGATTGTATGGTTATTAAGGCAAGTATTGCAAGTTAGCAATATTAATTACAGAAAACAAGAGTCATACTTTGCAAAGTAGTAAGGATGTAAAGTTGTTTTTCTATAATTAAGGGAGAGAATATTATGCTTTATTTCAAAACTAAAGGCTTAGGTTATGGAATGTTAATAAACTTAGTCAAGGATACATAGTGAGTTCTTAAATTCCGATTATGATTACGACATTCCTCTTCATAATTCGAATCATAAGAACGTGACACATAAGATATTATGGCAGAAGATTGATAAAGTATCAAATCTTTATGTAAGACATTATGCATCGTGTCCCATACGCTTCGGGTATAGGATAGATTGCAAATGTTATAATATTTGACCATTCTAAAATTTTCCAAATGTCTAGCGCATTTAGAGGGAAAAGGACTAGAATCGGTTTTGACTAAGATAATTAAACAACTACCAAAGGATGATCCAAAGCTTGCTAAGGATTGGTCGCTTGTGAGTAGTTGGAAATATGATATTGGATGGAGCATATCGACATTATTATGAATAGATAAGATTCTATTAAGAATGAGTTGTCATATGGAAAATATGGAAATGTTTCCATATTGGGAGTTGGATATTGAGAATCAATGTCTAGATTAGAAACTTTTATGCAAAAGGATGTTCAAAGGAATGTACTTTGAGTGAAAGACATCACATCTATGGAATTGTCTTGTAACAATCCCCGATAGAGGACTTTGTAATTTCGTTGGCAATAGTCATTGTGACTTTTGTGCTATGACATTACAAAAGGATCATTGCATAAAATGTTAGAATCTAGCATATTCTATAAGTGGCAAGAATTTGATATTCTTTCACTTGTGGAAAGGATTAGGTGTTGGGAAATGAGTATGATTGGAAATGTGTTCATTTGATCTATTTCACAAAGCAAGAACCGTATGTAAATATTGTGTGCATGCTAAAAGCATGGGACAAGTGTGGTAAGTAATTCAAGTAAGAAGTTGATTACCCGAAACGACAAATAATGAGTAATCGATATGGTGATAAATAAAAGGTGTTTTATTTATACTCAAAGGTTGAGGCCATATGGGATTAGTATTATTCTTGTGTTTCACTTTGCATGTTTTGACTTCCTGAATAATTTAATTGGTTAAGAACAGTCAAATTATTCGAACAGGCCACAATCGTTCATATGTTGGAAGTAGGTATGAATGAAGACTGTCGTGAATTGGTGTGGATTGTCTAAAGAGTATTAGACATAAGCAAATGTTTGCTGCAACGGTCATGAGTGATTATGAATATGATTTGAGCATTGGATTAAACCCACGCTCACTTGGATCACTTCATGGATTTCATCACGAGTGATTGGTGAGACGATAACATCTTATATTCTTGAAACCAAGATGTGTGAGTTGCATCTTGCGAGTCGGTTGCACATTGATAATATGTAAACGCACTAGTAACTTGGTGTTATAAAACATATTATTGTGTGTGATTCGGTGAGTGAGTGCAAGCGAGCATTGAGGCAAAGTTTATCCGTTCCTTTTATCCAAAGTAGGGTGAAAGTGATATATGTGGGCCCCTCGATGATTTAGTGATGGCACCTAAGCGCTTGGCCAAGTAGGGACTAAATTGATGTGTTCAATTGTAGTATGTTGTCAGTCGTCATAAATCTGAATTCGGGAAACAAAACATAGATAGAGAGAATGATTTAGATCCATGTCTCAGTTTATACGATATATAGAATGGAGGAATATATGATCCCTTATCTAAAGGACACGCGTATCTGATAAGATCAGAGTTGACAGCGGCTTTAGAAAGCTACGATTGCAGATCGGGATCTGAAGTCATACGCGAAATAGTTATTAGACTTATCCAAGTGGGAGACTATTGGATTAGTGTCTAAGTCCATAACTATTTTGGCATGTACTTGACCCAATGGTGCATGGTCCTTTTGGGTTGCCTTCATCAAAGCAACTTGATAGGATGAATTATGGAGAGAAAGGATTAAATATGATTTATTAATATATTATGAGAATAATATATTAAAGGAGAAATCATATTGTTTAATTAATATTAGTCAAGAATTAATAAGAATTAAGTTTGTGGCTAAAAGACATTAATTAAACTTAAGGGACTAGAACTGTCAATTGTGTGATAGTTGAATATTGGGCTAATGGACTCCATATTAAAGGGGTGGACGAATTTTATGGGGAAACCCATTAGAAATCGTCCAAAGGCATTTAAGAAAGGAGTACATGGGTTGCTTAGGGCCTAAGCATCCAAATTAGGGTTTCCTTGT
This sequence comes from Lactuca sativa, assembly GCF_002870075.4. Classification (NCBI taxonomy): domain Eukaryota; kingdom Viridiplantae; phylum Streptophyta; class Magnoliopsida; order Asterales; family Asteraceae; genus Lactuca; species Lactuca sativa. The sequence goes on along the minus strand of NC_056624.2, from coordinate 183,043,308 downwards.
TAGATAACCCTAATAGCCTCACTATTTAAGGAACCCTTAAGCCCCAAAAACGTGTAGAACTTGTTCTCTAGGGTTTCCAAACGTTTTGGGCAGCCTCCTTCTCTTCTCTTCTTCATCCTCTTGCTCTTGGTGTTTGTGAGCCATTAGAGGAGTGACATTTGTGACTCTAAGCTTTCAAAAGTCAATACAAGAAGGATTTGAGATTGTTATTGCTACATAACAATCAATGTATGATCTAAACCCTAATTCATATGTTATATTGATTATCATATATTAAACCTAGGGTTTATAGTCTTGGATGAATTGCATGTACAATAGAGAAACCTAGATCCAAGCATTAGGGTTTGTATGAGCACATAGGATGTTCTTATGGCTAAAACCCATCAGTTTTGTCTAAACCCATTAAGAAGGAATTAGGATGGGTAAATATAGAAACTTTACGCTTAATAAGTCTTTTCCAAAGTGTTTATGAAGTTTGGAGTTCAGATCTGAAGTATAGGGGCTTAATCCTTTAAGATAGTCCATCAGAACGAGGTACTTGGCAAGTACAGGGAGGGACTCGACGAGTTTAAGTGAATTGTCCCTTTTTCTGGTTATGGGTGAACTCGACGAGTCAGGGGAATGACTCGGCGAGTTGACTCAGTTTATCACGAGTCTGGTTAGCCAGGGAATTTGGCGAGTCAGGGGCTTACTCGACGAGTTGGTTCGCGATTGCAGGATTCTGAGCTTTTGAACTCGGCGAGTTGATGGAGCAACTTGGCGAGTCAAGTCAACCTGGAAGTGTTGACTTTGACCATGGACCGTTGACTTTGACTTTGACCAGAGCTGACTTAGTTTGACTTCAGGAGGGCATTTTGGGACTAAGTGTTATGTTGGTATTGGTAGCTCGGGGAGCTAGGGGAGCAGCAGTTCGGGGAATTGTCGGATAGCAGCCAAAGGTTTCATCCAGTCTTTAGTTGTGCGAGGTGAATTTTCCTCCAGGAGGAACGGGTCTAAGGCACCAATGTCGGCCCGTTTAAGTAGTAGAGTATGCCGGGGTGAACCCGATGTTGGGGAGAACTCGATACAATTTATATGTTCCGTACTTCTGTCCGATGCCAGGGCGGTCCTGAGAAGTAGTTAAGTATGCTTGATGTCTTTGTGATTCATGCATGTATATGTGTTATGTGTCCCAGACTCCGTTCCGATGCCGAGCAAGCCCAATGCAGTATATACGATTATGATATAGGTTATATGTTAAGTGTTCCAGGGTAAGCCTGATGTCGAGGCAAGCCCGATGTATGTTAGTCATTATGCCATGTATTATGTATTTCGGGGCAAGCCCGATGTATGCTAGTTTATATGTTATATGTTATATGTTCAGGGCTTCGGTCCGACGTCGGGGCAGCCCGATGCAATTTATGTGATTATGTTATATGTTATATGTTCTGGGATTCGGTCCGATGCCGGGGCAATCCCGATGCATATTACGTGATTATGTTATGTGTTTATGATATATGTTTGTTGTGTACGTACCAGGGTGAGCCCGATGCCCGATGCGGTCGGATGCCGGGGTGAGCCCAATGCCAGGCAGGAGTTTGATGTCGTGATTCGTCCTGATGCTGTTGGGAGTAGTCCCAGAGTTATTGAGACAACCCGATATTTCAACTTTATGTAATGACCTAAAAAGTCAAGTATTGTAACCACTTTTGATATAACGAAATTAACTTCGAAAATAAAATGTCCAAAAAGTCTCTAATTAATTACCTACTATGTTTGATGTCATTTAATCGTGATCGTACGTAAAAAGAACGCCGAAATTTGACTTTGTAAAATGAAGTTATGATTTTTCCAAGTTCGGCTTAGCGACAGACAGCTAAAAACTCGAATCGGAGATCGAGCGACTTTTGGCCGGAATGACCTAAAAGAGAATCGAAAGTCTCGACAATGGTATTACAACGGTAAAAAGTCTGGAAAAAACAGATGTCAGATAATGAAGTTATGAATTTCTAATGAAATTTTCTTACCGCGACCTTTTAAAAATAAATAATAAAAATAATTTCAAAATTTGCCGACGGAATCTAAACGAAAGTTATAGAGCGTAGTCTCACCTACGCGTGGATATAAATAACGTCGAAAACGGAGTTCGTAAGAAGAAGATATGAATTTTTGAAGTTTATTAAATAATTAAAATATAAATTTTATTATTTAATCTTGGTATTATCCGAAGGAGGAGTCACCAAGTCGATCCGAGTTACGCCCAACGTACGCTCGTACGCCCAACGTACTCGAGGCCTAGGCCTCGGATCGTCCATGTCGCCCCTATGCGAGGCTATGCCCTGTCCCATCCGAAGTTCCAAAGCAGTCGAGGATGCGGTCACGCATGACGCACGCGTACGCCCAGCGTACCGAGACGGTTCCCACCTCCTATAAAAGGGATGCGAGGGTTCCGAAGAAAAGGGCCAATTCCTCTAATCTTTCTTGCGTTTTTGCCTCATTTTCCATGCACGTACTATCCCGAAGCCCCGGTTTCCTTGCTCAAGTCCCGAAGGTCATTTGTGCTCCCGAGATTCCCGAGAGTCCCGAGAAAATCCGCTTTCTCGAATCGAAATTCTGCTCGGTTTTCATCTAGCCTTTTTCCGATCTTTCAAGTGAGTTCATACCCTTATAATCCACACTTTTAAATGTTTTATAAATGCTTTTATATGCTTTTAAGGGGGGGAATACAAGTAAAACACATGATTATTATCGTGTGTTATATAAAGTTTCATTATACACTTTTTATCAACGGAATCATATGTGATTTATAACTATTATAGGGAAACTTTCGTATGCAAAATATATCACGATAACATCATATCTTTTTTTTTTGAAATGAATAATGTTGTTATATATGTATAAATCAAACACTCTGCTCATACTGTATGTATATGTGTCTATCTTAGACACTATAAAAATTATACTTTTCATAACAAGTGAGCATTTTACTAGGGATTACTATACAAACGAGACACACTTTTAGAAAACTATAATAGGTATAGTTTTATGAGAACATTACGAACTTTTACATACTAGAAATACTATTTCAAGAAGTTTACTTTCACATACAAGAGCAAATGAACATTTTCACACGTAAATCTGTTTTATACTAAGTTTTGTGAGACATTAACTTCAAGTACGTTCGAGTACACATTCCAAGTCCGGTATTATATACCAGAATCCCTTGGAGGGGGAGCATGGTGTTTGTGTATAGATCTATATGGGCTTGAAAACCCCGCGCCCTGACTGTTAGCTACAGTACACCATTTGGAGTGACAAACGTTAGAACATTCCAACGCCTGAAGAACGTTGTGTATAGGCATTTCTAGTCAATAGCATGGTTATAAAACTCACATGGAGTATTAAAACAAATTGATTTACGGGGTTTTGCAGACGTATTGGTAATTTTATACGTACATACATTTTCTAGAAACAAACATTGGTCTTGATAGAAGGCTACATTTATGCTAGTAGAAAATATGGGATTTTCTAGGAACAAACAAACAAAAACAAAACATTGCATTTCATACAAACATTGTCATTTAATACTTATGAAACTCACCAGCTTAAATGCTGATCTACTCTTTCAAAACTACTTGTATGTCCCAGGGATTCAGTAATTACAGGTAACAAACAACTTTTGAAGAAGGTACGCTGCGGCGCCAGTTTAAATTCATATTTTGGCTTCATATTGTAATTGGTTTTGAACATGTACTTTTTAACAATGTAAACTTTCAATTATATATATGATGGTTGTATTGCTTTCTTTACTATATATTCATTTGTTACATTACCACATGAAGTTATCAGCCCCCGAACGTTTCCGCCGTTCCGGTTTGGGGGTGTGACAATTATGTTATTTGTTATATGTTAAGTGTATGGTATTTGGTAGATTGGGGAAACTCACTAAGCTTCGTGCTTACGGATTTCAGTGTTTAGTTTTTCCCATTGTCTGAATTGTGCTTGCTTTGTGCTTGCGGGACTCTTAGTAATGTGAGCTAGCTATTAAATGAATATGCTAAGTAACATGTGGCACAGGCTGGATAATCTCAGAGTGATAGATTTGACCCTATTGCGCAACTTTCGTATGATTCTAACCGTTCTAGGGATGAATCTTTTACTCGAAGGATTATTTGATCTCTGTTGCATGTGGCTATGTTCATAAGGTAGCTAATTGACATTATTGGGAAGACCTTCAGCAGTTGAGGACGGAGTGAGTTGGAGGATACCCTAGGGCAAGCCTAGGATGAGATTAGTGCTGAGAGCAGTGTTAGTAGAAGGGACCTGGTGAAGTCAAATCAATTCTTGAGGAAAGTACATATAGATGTGGAAGGTAGTATGGGCCCGTACTACTGAAAGCAGAGGATCCGTACTCGATTCAAGAAGGGTCGAGATGAGATTAGGAAACTTGTAGTGCGTGTGTGATCCCTCGTTCGTGTGGAATGTTCAAATAGTTGTTATGATATGTTTACAACATGGTGACGCTACGAGATAGACTAATGGACGGTTCGGGCACCGATGAGGGATCAGGCTTGGGTTCGGGAGCTAGTCAGCTCGAGGAGCAGATGAGAGAGTTTGTATCAACTGAGGTTACGCACAATATCTTGGACTAGACTCCTTTGATCTTTGGCATGGTCAAGGAGGGATTTTTGGAGCTTTTGGATAGCCTCCTCGAGGCCTTTCAGGCCGAGATCGCTGCAGGGCAGTTAGGGGCTCCTTTGGGGCCGAATGTTTGTGGATCACTAGGATCCCTCGGGAGGAAGGATTCCGTTATTAGCTTTTGTCTTCAGGGAGCAGAGATGGGGTACGCACCTGGTCTTCAAAAGAGTTCACTGCATGATTGGATCGTGGTGGAGGTTTCACGGGCCGTGCAAGAGGAGTTACCCGTCATTATTGGGCATGTTACTAATAGTCTAACCGCTAGACTTCTTGGTCGGGCATCGACTATTCAAACGACTGATGGGGTAGTCGGGGTAACTCAGGAGCATGAGATTGGTCTGGATAGGTAGCTAGGAAAAAGGAAGCGAGCACTTACCTCAAGACGATTGGAACAGGGTGGAGAACCCAACTTGGCAGATTTGGGTGTTGAGAGTCAGGGAGGCATGGAGGTGTGTGGCAAGTGTGGGGGAACCCATGGGTTTGCTTATCACAAGTTTAGGTGTTTCAAGTGTGGAGAAAGAGGGCATGTACACTGGGATTGTAATAAGGATCAGATATGTTTTAATTGTCACCAACTAGGTCATTTCAAGTCCCGTTGTCCTATTTTGGAGGTGGAGAGAGTTCAGGCTTCAGTGCCCATGGTCCCGCAGGAAGCTAAGATCGAGCCACAATAGATCGTTGGTATGTATTCTAAACTCAATTTCTGTTTATGATTTTATTGTTATGGTATTGCATCAATGTTAGTAAGTGTATTTCAGAATATTATGTTTCCTACCTATGAATGAGTTATATGCCATTTGCATACCATTGATGTTGGAGTATAGTTCGAAGATGTTTCCCTTTAGAGCAGATTCTCAGGATGCAGTCACTGTAGCAAGTTTGATTTGGGACTCGGGAAGTATTTCCCTATTTTTCAGGGGCGGTAGCATCGCGAGAATGGTTAGTTTTGGATCACTAGCAGCGATAAGCATCAGTTTTTAGCAGATCGACCATGGAGTGGTAAGAAGGATTGGGAATCCTTTTCAGACAGTGAGCTGTAAGGAGCTAGTTGAATCGAAGTGGGGGAGGAACCCCCATATAGTCATGAACTGAAGTAAGGTCCCATTTGATAGGCATCTTTCCAGGTCCAAACAGATCTTTCTAGCTGAATGGACCGGAAAGACTGTTTGATTTGCACAAAAAATGGTCTTTCCCGGTAAGATATGTCTTTCCCAGAAAGCCCCAAAATCATATCTTTCTGGCTGAATGGGTTGGAAAGACAATTATGCACCAAACCCCGCCTCTTTCTTTCTTTCTTGGATTATTAATTTTTTTTAAATAACTTTTTTTTAATTTATTTTTTATTTTCTATTACTTTTTTTTATCATTCAGCATAGTCAATCAGATGTATAATCAAACAACATGGTTTCTTTCCCAGTCAGAAAACTTTCCCAGACAGCACTTTACCAGACATCACTTTCCTAGACAACAACTATCAAACGGGACCTAAGTGGGAAGCTGAGATGAGTTCGCAACTTTGTTGAGCAGGATAATAGTCCGAGTGGCTGTTCGGATTGAGAAACACGTGAGATGGGAGTTTGGGAAACTTCCCACTATTGAGTTCGTGTAACTGCAATTAGTAGATGATTGGTTTAGGAAACCAGGTTGAATATTTTCTCGGCAGGACGTGAGTTTAGCTAGGATGTAAGACTATGGGATAGCCGTAGCATACACCAGTAGGTAGACAGTTCAGGAAGTGTAGTGAGGCTATGGGATGACCGTAGTATTCATGTTAGTTGATGGCTAGTTTGGAAAACTAGGTTGGAGGATCGCCAGTAGGACTCAAGTGAGTCAAGATGTAGATTGAGTAAATGTCCGGCATGGGATGCTTTTAGATTAGTAGTCAGTGTAGAGGCAGCATGGGGAGTGTGGTAAGACTGCGGGATAGCCGCAACATTTGTTAGTAGCCAGTTAGAGGTGTGTTGGCGAGGGCCTGTATCTCCAAGATAGAGGAGTGTGGGCGAGGGCCCGTATCTCCTAGTTAGCAGAGTGTAGGCGAGGCCCGTATCTCCTAGTCAGCCTGATAGATATTGATAAAGGATAGTTCGTTGAGGATTTAGGATGGTTTAGGACCCGTGTAGACCTAGATAGGTGAGACCGGGGGCATGGTCGCTCAGTAGTATGGTTTGGGTGGGGCCCGTGGGCGAGGCCCTTGCAATAGTAGTAAGACAAGTGAGACTTGAAGGAGAGACCGCTCTAAGATATAGTCTGGGTGAGACCCGTGGGCGAGGCCTGTGAGATGTTGGCAACGCAGGTGGGACCTGATAGAGAACTTAGAGTCTAGATAGGGGATTGAGTATCCCAGGACTTATAGAGCCAGAGTGGTAAGGTATATAGAGTAGTTTTAGTTAGCCGAAGTTTTCTTCGGAAGTCACTGAGAGCGACTGAGCGATTGAGCTTGGGTGCAGTAACCGGTGGGAGTCCGGTAACCCAGATTATGGCAGATTAGTTGGGACCAGGGTGGTCTCGGTTCATACGGAAAGAGGACAAGAGATAGCAAGACCTTCAGTCGGGGATAGCGATAATAGAATTCCTGGTGGAGCAGCTAGTTGATCGAGAGGTGCTACACCACTCACAGCAGGGTTGAATAATCTCAGAGGGAAGGGTTTGACCCTGCTTCGTAGCTCTCGTATGAATCTAACCGTTGCAGGGATGAATCTTTTACTCGAAGGATTATCTGATCCATTCGTTGGGTTGGGTGTTCAGCACTAAGATATAGTAGGAGGAAGCATTCAGTGGGTATTAGTGAAGTGACCAGCACTGGGAGTGGCTGGAAATAAAGATATAGCAAAGAGTATGTCCTTCATAGAGATAGGAAAAGGAGTTGATTGTGTACTGTTGCCTTGGGAAGGTCTTAGCGGCACAGAGTAAAGGGATGAGCCCCTTGGATGCCATGTGAAAGTACTCGGGGAGTACTGGAGAGATTGTCGGCTGGATAAGATCCATGTTCTCAGGATTGCTGGTGATCAGAGTGCTCTCAAGGTTTTTATCTTCAAGGATTAGTTTTGGCTGAATGACCGGGCAGAAGGTTAATGGAATTGATCCCTAGAGGATTGGACTCAGTAAGAGATGTATTCACAGGGCAGAAATGTTGTGAGCATATTGCAGGATAGTTGGCCATAGCGGACTTCGAGGACGAAGTCTAGTTTAAGTGGGGGAGAGTTGTAACACCCCTAATCCAACAGACCAAGAAAGGAAAGGAGAAACCTAAGTCAAGGAGACAATTCGTCTAGTCCAATGAAGAACTCGACGAGTAGGAGCGAGTTCCGTGTCGCAGATTAAGTGGCCGACTCGGCGAGTCGGGGGACTGACTCGATGAGTCTGGTCTGGGTTGGGAAACCCTAATTTCGGGACTTGGTGCCCTATTTAAGCCTCATATTCTCATCTCCTCAGCCTCATCTTTAGCCCCCAGACCCCAAACCCTCACCCACGAAACCCTAGTGCCTTTTTTGTGATTGTGAGCCATTTTTGGGGTGTGTGTGGTCTACTTGGAAGCTTGAAGAAGGAGAAAATCTTGGAGGAATCAAGAAGAGGATTGTAGATCCAGAAGTAGTTTCTCAATCTCATCACTTTCTGGTAATCAAGTCTTGACCTTGCTCATCAACCTCTTAGATCTTCTCATGTCCCTTTTGTTTGAGTTTTGGTTCAAAAGCTAGATCTATGGGCAAAAAGGACGTCTCAAGCTTACCATTCAGATCTGGAGCCCTTAGGTATGGCTAAGGCATAAAGGTGCAAGCTTTATTCCATTAGGATGTCCCATGCAAGCTTAAAGAGATTATCATGGCCTTTTGGAGCCCTAAAGTCCATGCAAGGAAGTAAAGTCTAGGACTTTAGGTGGTTATTGGATGTCTAGAGCCTAGATCTTGATTTCCCTGCTTCGGTTTAGAGTAATAAGGGTTTGGATCATGGAGTTGTGTCTTAATGAGCTAGGGTTTTGTCTAAACCCATTAAGAAGGACTTAGGATGGGTAAAGCTTGAAACTTTACCCTTAATAAGTCATTTCCAAAGTGTTTATGAAGTTTGGAGTTCAGATCTGAAGTATAGGGGCTTAATCCTTTAAGATAGTCCATCAGACCGAGGAACTTGGCAAGTCCAGGGAGGGACTCGATGAGTTTAAGTGAGTTGTCCCTTTTTTCGGTTATGGGTGAACTCGGCGAGTCAGGGGAATGACTCGGCGAGTTGACTCGGTTTGTCACAAGTCTGGTTAGCCAGAGAATTTGGCGAGTAAGGGGCATACTCGACGAGTTGGTTCGCGATTGCAGGATTCTGAGCTTTTGAACTCGGAGAGTTGATGGAGCAACTCGGCGAGTCAAGTCAACCTAGAAGTGTTGACTTTGACCATGGACCGTTGACTTTGACTTTGACCAAAGCTGACTTAGTTTGACTTCAGGAGGGCATTTTGGGACTAAGTGTTATGTTGGTATTGGTAGCTCGGGGAGCTAGGGTAGCAGTAGTGCGGGGAATTGTCGGATAGCAGCCAGAGGTTTCAGACAGTCTTCAGTTGTGCGAGGTGAGTTTTCCTCCAGTAGGAACGGGTCTAAGGCACCAATGTCGTCTCGTTTAAGTAGTAGAGTATGTCGGGGTGAGCCCGAAGCCAGGGATAGCCCGATATAGTTTTTATGTTCCGGACTTCGGTCCGATGTCGGGGCGGTCCCAAGAAGTAGTTAAGTATGCTTGATGTCTTTTTGATTCATGCATGTATATGTGTTATGTGTCCTAAACTCCGATACGATGTCGGGCAAGCCCGATGCAGTATATGTGATTATGTTATAGGTTATGTGTTAAGTGTTCCGGGGTAAGCCCGATGTATGTTATTGATTATGCCAAATACTATGTATTTCGGGGCAAGCCTAATGTATGCTAGTTTATATGTTGTACGTTATATGTTCCGGGATTTGGTCCGATGTAGGGGCAGGCCCGATGCATTTTATGTGATTATGTTATATGTTATATGTTCTGGGCTTCGGTCCGATGTCGGGGCAAGCCCGATGCAGATTATGTGATTATGTTATATGTTTATGATATATGTTTGTTGTGTATATGTGCCGGGATAAGCCCAATGTCGAGGCAAGCCCGATGCCCGATGCGGTCGGATGCCGGGGTGAGCCCGATGCCGGGCACGAGTCCGATGTCGGATAAGCCAATGTTGGGATTCGTCCCAATGCAGTTGGGAGTAGTCCCGGAGTTATGTTATTTTTTATATGTTAAGTGTATGGTAAGTGGTAGATTGGGGAAACTCACTAAGCTTCGTGCTTACGGCTTTCAGTTTTGGTTTCAGATACTTCCGGTAGCGGAGGGAAGAGCTCGGGGTGATCGCATGGCACACACACCAAGAATTTTTTAGCCTGGGATGTTTACTTTGATAAAAAGAATATATTTTGAGATTATACTCTGATTTGATATAACGGTTTTGTTTATGAATGAAATTGTTGATAATTATGGCTTATACTAATGATTTAAAATGAAATTTTCGAACTGTATTTTTGGAATGTTACATCAAAATAGCAACCTTCTTTGATGCATCTTAACCCGAACAAATATGCATGCAACAAAAATTCTCATTATACCCTTTTTACCAGTTTGAATGCCAACTTCATAAATGCAACAATTTCTAGCATTTTTTCTCCCATCTTGATAAACACTCAAATAAAATAAAATGGGCATGGAAAAAAGGTAAAAGATAACACCTTTAAGTGTAGCAACCCTTTTTATACTTTTTTTTTAAACCTTTTTTTGTTAAATTCTTTATACATGGACCATTATGTAAATTTTTTTACTAGGGACCATTTCTAAATTCTGTTACCTTTTTGTTACTCTTTATGATAGTTTTTTTAAACCCTTTTCTGGTAGAACTTCTTATACAGGGAACATTGTAAATTTATTTTACCAGGGACCATTCTTGAACTTTTATTTACACCCTTTCTCTACCATAATTTAGCATTTTACTTTTCAGTTATTTACCTTTTATAGCATGCTCCTTTGACATAAAAGTTACATTTTTATGGCCTTTTGTACACAAAATCAAAGTATGTTTCTATTTTCTCATATTATTGTAGTTGGAAAATATGTGAAAATCGAAACCTACTTTTAGATTGCTACTATCTTTTTTTATGGTTTACTTAACTACAACTTTTCTACTCTTTACAGAATCATGATTGCTTCAAATATTACTTTCCAATAAAATTTTATGGTTACCACATATGAGAAAGATGGTAATTGCAAATGTGGTATTTATTGCACATGTTGGCACTAGATTTAACTCGACCTCATATGTTTATCCATTAATATAACTAATGTTAGTCAATGATCCAGTAAAACTTTGGTTATGTTCAATGATGCTTATACATATCTGTACATAACTTTGTAATTATAATTAAATGAGAACTTATATTGGTGTGGTCCTTATGGGCTAATAATATCCTAAACTTACCCCTTTATACTTGAGTAATAACATGTTTTGACATATGTACATGTATAAACGTTGTGTACTTAAACATATAAATATACATGCATAGTAATAACTTGAATCCTTAAAATACTATAAAGTTTTATAACTTGCTTGTTATATAACGCAATGTCACATAAAAATCATATATATTTGTATTATGTAGCATTTGTTGCGTGGACTAGTCATTTCACAATAAAATAACCATAATACGTATATGAAAAGTTTATATTAGTTTATTTGTAAGAATATTTAAATTGTTAAATAACATTTTTATAAACAAGATTTATTGTCTTTTTGCATAAAGTTTAATATATTTATATAAACAAAATATATAGGCACATGTATCCCCCCGAAATAACTAAAATATTAAAAAGGGCCGTAAGCACTCACCTTTGAAGCGTGAGTTCCATTTGTTCAAATTCGGTTTCTTTTTAGAAACTTGTCGTAAGAAACGACAAATCCACCAATCTTGACCTTTTAAAAACTCTCGGGACCGTTTCGTAACGAATTTAAACTTTTGAGGGCTATCTGGTAATTTAATTAACCAAAATAGGAGTGCTTTGGTTAAAACAAATAAAATGAGAGACTAAAATGGTTCAAATGGGATTAATGTTTGAATATTGGGATATGTTTTGCTAAAAATAACCGAGGGGTTTTTTTTGCTCATTTAACACACACACACACACACACACACACACACACACACACACATATATATATATATATATATATATATATATATATTCTTTTTAATAAATAAAAATAATTCGGCACATGTCATTCCCTAATATATTATGTGACATGTTATTTTTTCATAATTTTGAGATATTTATTTTCCACTTTTCATTTACTTTATTTTCAATTTTCGGTATATATCATTAATTTAGTTTCTATAAATTAAACATACCATAATGACTATATTAATTTCGAATTTCAAATTTCAAATTTCCAACTTCAATATCAATTTTAAATAAATTTATAGTTTAAACTTTCGTATTTAATATTTTGTGATAATTAACACATTTAGTATATATATCTGATAATTAAACACATAATTTTAATCTATTTTTTTGCGTTTTTTTTTTTTTTTTTTGATTTTTGTTTTTCTCATAATCTTTACTTATTTCAAATTTAAAATTTAAATAAACTTCTTATTTAATCATTCGTATTTAACATTTTATTTTAATCAACCTATATAGTATACGGTTCTCACAACTAGCATATATATATATATATATATATATATATATATATATATATATATATATATATATAGAGAGAGAGAGAGAGAGAGAGAGAGAGAGAGAAGTATTCCTTCAACCGATGTGGGTGCGTTTGTGGTCTCCGTTCACCTCCAAGCGGGAAATCTGAGGGTATTCCTTCAACCGATTTAGGTGCTGAAGTCATCAATGGAGGCGATGAAGGAATTGGTGACGGAGGAATTGTCTTCGTCGATGTTGGGGAAGAAAAAAAAATGGTGGGAAGCAGGTGGGGGAATAAGGGAAAGAAAAAGCGGCGCCAGAGGGGTAATAAATCTCAATTTAAGGAGACGGTGGAAAAGAAGAGACTATCACGTGGAAAGTGAAGAGTAGGGAAAAAAAACACGTATAATCTATAATTGTATATTTTTTGCATTCGAATTCTGTTTTGGACGTCCTTTAAGATATTTCATTATTATGTTTTTAGAGAAAATGACATACAATAAGAAATATATATATATATATATATATATATATATATATATATATATATATATATTAGGTTCATTAAAGCCGAAAGTTTATAAAAAAAATCATGTTTATTCTTTTTGCAGGGTTACCCAACAAAACTTAATATTTCTATCAAACTTAAAGGCTTAATGATTGAGAAAAAAAAGGGTAAGGTTGAACATTTTTGCCAAATGTAAGGGCTATAAAGAACTAGAAAAATGAAAAAGGGTAAAACTTGAGAAAAAAAAAAGTTGCAAACATCGGAATTTAATGAACCAAAAATATGCAAAATGGTAAACCTGTACATTTCTGTCAAACTTAAGACTTTTATGTCATTTGTCCAAACCATTGGTTTTGGGTTTGGATTTTTCTAAACCAAAAAATTAGGTTGTTTCGGTTTCTACTTTACAAACCGACCCAAAAATCCAAACCGATTATATAATCCTTATAGAATAATATGTCATACATAAATAATTTTAGAAAGAAAATTGACAAAGTTTGTACCAGTGTAGTGGAAAACAGCATGTCTCGTATTCATAGGTTATAGTTTTGATTCTTTTAATTGTTTTTATTATTTATTTTTAGTTGTCCCGCATTCTAAATAAAATTAGTTGTTGTCTTCTATCCCACATTATACATATTATTAATTCGTAATAGGCTTATGAACAATGTCTAGTATTGAGGCGACTCAATACCAGGTGGTTTGGAGCCAAAGTGGTTTTCATCGGCTTCTTGGCTTCACTGGTATGTGTTCTTCACCAATTATTTGGCCTCTTCCTCAACACAATCTACTCAAATACTTCCCGAACCTTTCAATAGCCATTGGACTCGACCTGCACAAAACAATTGATTCTCTCCTTGTCGGCTCAACCTCCTTCTCTTTCTGGTCGTTCAAGAGTGTGTTGTTGACTCCTTTGCATTGCACAAAGATCACTCTTTTTGAAGCCTTATCTCAATGTGTGTTTTTCCTTCAAATTCTTCTACATGTTCGTTGATTTTTCAAAAGTTTCCTGATAAATCAGGTATGTATTCATTAAGGATTTCTAATTAAATAAATAAATAACCCCATAGATGGCAACTATCGTTGGTATGGACCAATAAAACATACATAGTTCTCTTTGAAGCCTCATTTTCGTGTGGGGTTTCCTTCAAATTAATCTACATGTTCGTATTTTATGTAGTTTTAATATATGTTTTTTATTTGTTTGCCCTTTACATTGGAAGATGGAGAAGGATATCATAAACAGTGGCATCACTAGTGGTGGAATTGAAAAAATTCTGGTTTGCACACCAACTGTTTGTTAATATGTATCAGTGAACTTCAATTATATGACTCCAAAAATTGTTTATTCCATGTTTAATCGGGCACTTTTCAATTTTGGGAAATCAGTTACAACATGTCTTGCAAGTTATTTTACTTGTGACACTGTTTAATTATTATTATTATTATAGGTTATTATGGAGAAAGAAGCACGAGGTTTGATGAAGGAATCAGAAAGGTTTCTAATATTGACAAACATAGATAGGCTATGGACAAAACACTTGCAATCACTTAAATTTGTTCAATAACTATGTACAAAGTGATCTGCTAATCGAGTACAAGATGGAAGGCTGCAATTTATTTATTAAGATGTAGGCATAAATAAGAAGAAATGTTATATATTCTACATACCAGATACAATTTGTGTAAGAACGATATTTTTAAGTTAAATATAATGTAAAATATCATTTTGATACTAAGGACGTTTTGGTCATTTTTATGTTATTAATTAGGACTTGTAAAATGTTTTAGTTATGTTTATATGCATTTATCAAGTGTTATTAAACTATTAGAATATGATGTTATGTGTTAGAATGGAATGGAATTGGTAAAAGCAAGTGTGGAATGGAAAGGCATTGTTAAAGGTATGGAAATGAGAAATAAAGCCTTACCATGACGCGGTAAAGGAGTTACCGTAGTGTGGTGAGCGAGGCAGTGATTTGGTTCATTCTCCATCGTAAGTCGTAGGAAATGTATTTTGGTCCACAACACGGTGTATGGGTGCCACACCATGGTGTATGGATGCCACAACACGGTGAATAAAGTAGGTTGCTGTGAAGATTGGTTGCAACGACATGAAGAAAAGGAAACCATGAGTTCATTTAACCCATTACGACATGGTGAGGTCTTGTATGCATCGTGATTTCGAGCAGTGATATATTCCTAGTTAGAGCTCATTTGTTCATAATCACACACCCAAATGTAATATTTGGTTTTGAGGCACTTCCATTTTTGACCCTTATGTTGAGAATTATTGCATTTTAGGTCTCTAAATGAGAAAAGAGTGCAAAACAGGCCTTAGTGGAATTTTCGTAAAATTGGGTCTTGATGAGTATGCGGTGCGTACGTGCAAATGTTGGGCATACTACGGCACGTCGTAGTATGCTAGGCGTACACTCGTACACAGGGCGTACGTAGCCAGTTTCCAAACCCTAGTTTTTATGGTTTTGCACATATTTAAACACCATTAAGCTCCATTTCCATTCCCCATTTACAGCCTCCATCATCATAAACGTCTTCTCTTATAACCCAACCCCCATTAAGCATTTGGAAGTTTGAGTGTGAGCTTTTTATATGTTTTAAAGGAAGAAAAAGGTGGCGGTGAAGCTTGGAAGCTAGAAGCAAGCTTGGATCTGGAAGTTTTGCATCATTCCCCATCATTAGAAGGTATGGGATGTCTTAAGGCATTAAGATGTTGAGTTTCTATTGATTAAGCACTTAATATACATGAAAAGTCATAAAGTTGGAAACTTTATGACTCTTAGTGGTATTTTGACAGTGGATCTGAAGATTGGACATAAGAGCTTAATGAAATAAGCTCTTAAAAGATTGTGGGAAAATTGGGCGTATGCCCTGCGTAATTTGAGTACGCAGCGCGCACGTGGTCAAGTCCCTTGATGGAGGTCAATGCTGGAGTACGCCCTGCGTACGTGCATTGTGTCGACTCGGCTGGGTCGAATCAGTTGACTTATGGATTTTGACTAGTTTGACTTTGGCTTTGACTAAGTTTCACCAATGGGTTTTTTTGGGAATTTTGGTTGGTGTTTGAGATAGGGATGAAAGTGGGTCCAGACCCAGACCGGATGGACCCGGACCCGGAAAACCCGGTACCGGTTAACGGAATTTTGTAGAACCGGAAACCGGACCGGTATTTAGGAACCGATTCTGGTTCGGTTCCGGGTAAAGTAGGCCTAGAACCAAAAAATCCGAAAATATCAAAGTGGGTAGGTTGGAACCGGATAAACCAGAATTTTTTGGAAAAAACCACATGTCAATCCGACTTCAAACGAATTAGATATGTATGTTTTAAAACTTTCACCGAATACAAAAAAAAAACTGAAAAACTAAAAACTTCCAGCTTTGATATCTCGACTTTGGGGGACTGTAAGTCAATGAATATAAAACTAAAAATGAAAAATTTATAGTCTAAAGTCATGTACAAACTCTAAACTACATGTTGGAAAAAACCGCATGTCAATCGAAGTTGAAACGAATGAGATATACATCTTTTAAACGTTTCACAAAAACCAGTTCCGGTCCTAAAAGTGGTTCCGGTTCCAAACACCGGTTCCGGTTTTTAGACCCGGTTAACCTGGACCCGATGGACCCAAACCCGGATTACCCGGAACCCAGATAAAGCTAATTTTTAAACCCATAACTGGAACCGGTTCTATATATTCCGGTTCTAACGGTTCCAGTTCCGGTCCGGTTTTCCGGTTCTAAATCTCATCCCGAGTTTGAGAATTTAGTATTTTGGATGGATAGGTGTTAGTTAGAGTTTAGATTCGGAGTCGGGACCTCATCAACTATTGATCAGATCGAGAGGTGAGTTTTCCTTAGTGTACTTACAGGTTGAAGGCTCCAAGGCCGGCCCATTGGATTAAATATCCTGCTATGTGATAGTATGTTATCATCTTGTAGTGATCTGTTAGATCGGTATCCTGGTATATAGGTGTGACATCCCCAAAATCACGACCAAAAAAGACCGATTTCATTTATGCTTTTTAAATAATTTCAGAGTAAATCCTTTTGATTTAAAAGAGTTGCGGGATTTGTTCCCAAAACAAAATATGATAAAATAATATTTATCAGAGCATTTCATCAAGAGATGCATTTTCATTATATAATCAAAACTCGGGATGTCATGTTCCGATACAGACCATAAAGCATAAACGATAACATTACAAGTCATTCAACAAATATATACATATACAGACTTGTAAACAAAACAACTTGATGATTCAACCATCTTATGCCCTCGCGTCACTACCTGTAATACGAATAAACTGAGTGGGTCAGGCTTGGGAGCCTGGTGAGCATATAGGGTTTTCAACCCACAATAAATAATTATATTTAATTTCACCAACCAACAATAACCCGATTACCCATTCCCGTTATCCTCACTTTATGTCCCTAAAACAACATCTATCTCAAGGGACCTAATCTAGGATTTTCGTCGGGACGGACATTACTGCTAAGGGGTTTCCTCAACAATAGATATCCTAAAGGCAACCATGAGGGGGATAGAGTCTGTGGTCGTTCACAACACCTACAGGTTATGAACCTGCTAGCGTTCCACAGGACTGTCTAGAAAGAGTTTGTGGTCGTTATCCATACTCCGCTGAATAACTAGATTAACAACAACAACATCGAGGCCTCTCATCTGTTTATCACACATCAACTATCTACCCATGTTCTACCCAACATATTAGTAGATAAAAAAAATATATATTTTTATATATAGTTTAAAAACCTGTATAACATTCTCATTCAATACATACTCCAATCAACAGATGAGACACATACACATAACACGTATTTCATAGAGAATAAATCATATCTATGAGATAGAAGAAAGTGAATATACATTCACACATATAACAACAAAATATACACATAACACGTATATCGTATAAAATACTTCATAGTTATGCATTAGAAGAAATTAAATATACACTCACTTGATCAGAAGATGATCGGACAGCACTACGACTTGCAGAAGTAGTATCCTTCGGTAGATCTGGAAGATCTTCACAAAAACTGGGCTCATCGCGGGCAGAGCTTCGGCTCGGGAATTGCACTTTTCGGGATCTTCGGGCTTCGGGACTTGCTTCGGGACTCAGGATGATAACGAGGCTTCAGGGGTACTTCTTTGCACGTAAATCAAAGCAATACAGGTGAGAGATGAGAGAATGAGCAACCAAACTCGGCTGGCCCTTCAAATCTATTTATAGGGTAAGACTGGCCCTTGCCACGTCGTGGCACCTTTTTCCACGTCGTGGGATTGGTCGTCACTGCATGCGTCATCGCAAGTTGCATCTGCAGGACTCCTGGAGGTATCAGAAGACTGGCCACGTCGTGGCACTGCTTGCCACGTCGTGGTATCTGACAGTTTTGGGGTTTCGCGCCCCGAACTTCAGAAATTCATAACTTTCGCATACGAACTCCATTTTCGACGTTCTTTATATCGACGCGAAGGTGAGATTATGTTCTAAAACTCTTGTTTAGACTCCATTGGCTAATTTTGACTTGATTTTTAATATATTATAAGTATATTACTTATATATTATTTTTAGTAGGCCGGGACAGGAAAACTCTGTTCGAAATTCATAACTCCTTCATCTGAACTCCGTTTTCGTCTGTCTTTTTATCATTGGACTACTATCAATGAGATCTTCAATTATCATTTAGAAATTTTTGGCTAAATATCACTCGATCTCTGTTTCGAGTATTCGGGCTGCATACCGCTAAATCGAAACTTCGAAAAATCATAACTTCCTCATACGAAGTCAGATTTGGTCGTTCTTTTCATGCACGCTCTCGGTTTAAGGAAATATACAACATTCGTTTAGATCATTAAGGATAAATATCTCACTAACATAAATTTCAGTTTTTACGTCATTCAGCGTTGCCGGTTCTGTCGCGAAACTTCGACAGGTCATAACTTCTTCGTTATAACTCGGATTTCGGCATTCTTTATATATTCGGAAACCTCGTTTCAACTACTACAACATTATCCATAGATATCGGATTTATCTAAAATTTCATTTTGACACTTATTTTTATTCTTAATTAAATTAAGTCACACAATTAAGCACATAACACATAATACTCAAATAATACACTTCTATTATTTCAAAACGGGTTACAAAGGTTAACCTAGACTATTATATCAACATTAATGACAAGCCCAGAAATACAGGCGTTACAATAGGATGATGTTATGTGTAGTGATCTGTAAGATCTGCCTGATTGTTTGTTGACTGGTTATATGTATGTTTCTCTGTTATGTATATGTCGAGATGTTGTGTGTGGTTCAGTTGAGGCGGACCAGTGTAGACTGAAGGCCAAGAGACCGAGGGCGTGTCGGGTAGACTGCAGGCCTGAGAGGCGCACCATTCAGGCCTAAGACCTAGAGAACGGTCTAGATAGGCTGAAGGCCCGGTGAGGCGTTCCAGTTATGCTGGGCCGGTGCGGCGGTCCAGTCAGGTTGAAGGCTCTGTATGCATGTTGTTGTTTGTTATGTGTTTGTGGTGGTACTTTGGGGGACCTCACTAAGCTTCATGCTTACAGTTTTGGTTTTTGGTTTCAAGTACTTCAGAGGACCATGGGAAGGGGAAGACGTGAGCATACACATCCTTGGTTTGACAACTGATTGCCTCTTGGGAGACTCTGATTTTAAATAATGTTTTGGAAACAATGGTTTTGGAAACACTTTTATTAGTAAACGAGTTGTTTGAAAGGTTTAAAATTTGTTGAAATTTTTGGATGTTACACCAAACCCTAGCGAGAAGAAGTATGGTGATTTCAAGGTTCAAGAGAGTTCAAGTGGCGATTTTACTTGCGTGGGTCTAGGTAAGACCATCTCAAACCCTGGTAGTGTTTGTTATCTCCATTTTAAAGCATTTGAAGGTTTTAATGGCAAAGTTCTGAGTTTAGGTTTTTTGATGTTAGATTCTTCCAATTAATCTTGCTAATAATGTTTGATTAAGTTTCTAAAAGCTTAATCCATGAATTATATAAAGTTTTAACGGTTGAAATCTATGATTTGATTCTAGGGTATTGAAACCATGGATGTAAATGAAAAATATGATGATTGGGTACCAGAATCTTGCTGAGCTAAGTGTTATTTAGCTTGTTCAGTGTATTTTGACAAGTATTTGAGAAAAGGGTGATCAAGTTACGGTTTTATTCCAAAATACGAGTTTTTGGCTAAAATCACAAGTGATGTAATAATGGATTATAACATGTATGAGGGGCTTAATGTGTGTAAATGTTCTAGGCGGTAACAAGGAAGGATTTAGAGCCTCTCAAGATAAGCTTTAGAGAAGTTGGAAGTAGGCTACTATTTCCACAACATACGACAAATTATATTTCTCATTTAGAGTAAGATTATATAATGTATAGATGTGAAAGCATGTGATCATATGAATGTAATTGTTAAATTACATCATTGTTAGATTTTTTTATGATACAAAACTTGTGTTATTTTTATGATCTATATATTATACATGCAAATAGTTAGATTAAGGGATCCATAGGGAGAGTATGTTAGATTATGCATGGAAGCAAAGAAGATGGTGACTAGTGCTTCACCACTCAGTACGTGTGTAGATGCTTGGTTACTTATGTGACAAGCCATATATGTTATGTATGATTATGTTATAACTCACCAGCCATATAGTATGATATATATTGTTTCTATGTGTTTAACAGGTTCTGCTAGTAGGCATTAGAGAGTGAGGACTTTGAAGCATATAGGACTATGGGCTATACTTTTTTTCCGCATTTATTCTTATTTGCTTAGTTATGGTTATGATATGGAATTGGTAACACCTGTGAATGTTTTGTTGGGAATACTTTTAAAAGTATTTGAAACTCTGGTTTCTGGTATCTTGTATGTAAAAATATGATGTTAATCCCAGTTTTTAAATATTAAATTTTTATGAAAATTACGGGTTGTTACAGTTGGTATCAGATCCGTTGTTTAAGCGAATTAGGTTGGACTAGACCTGGCAATGGAGCAGGTTTGGTGCGGATTGGCCTTGATCCAAATCCATTTAGCAATTTTCAATTGTAAATCAAAACACGACCCATAACCCGCTGGGTTTCGAATAAATAAACCCATATCCTTATCTATCATATCAACTGATTTTCAACTCTTTTACCTGACTCATTTATAATATTTAGATTATGCTATAATTATGCATTATAACACATATAATTGCATAATTTTAGAAAATAAACCTGATTGTGGAATGTCGATTGTAGAAAACCTTTCTACAAAACGGGATATATTGAATTCTTTTGTCCTCATTCTTGGTTATTGACTGTGATTGTAATACCGATTCCACATATTTATTTGTATTAGGAGTCTAATGGAATTTAACCCTTAGGAACTGGGAAGTGGAAGTGGAAATATTGAACTCCTCGACTGTTATACAGAACACTATATCAATGATAAATGTATAACTTATAAAGAATAAATTTATATTTAAAATTTTAGACGGCGCGGGTCATAAACTGATCAGATCAATTTTGATCCAGACTCGACCCTTTTAATAAAAGGGTTAGCGGGTAAAATAATCATTAAATAGTATCCAAACCCAATAACTTTGCACGGTTTTGGAGCGGATTTGGGTCAAAACCCGCTCCATTTCCAGGTGTAGGTTGGACTATCCCTACATAGGCTTAAACTGTGACATCCCCTAATTTCTCGGCCAGAAAAGACCGATTTAATTTATGCATTTTAAAATCAAATCAGAGAAATCTTTATAAAAGATGTTGCGGAATTGGTCCCCAAAACAAAATATGATAAAAGTCTGTCAAAACCTTTCTTTAAGAAATATAACATTTCCTTTTATATCAAAATATCGGGATGTCATGTTCCGATACAGATCAAAAGCATAAACAAGACATTATAAGCCTTACGACAGTTATTTGTAACTACTGGCCTATAATCCAAAATTCACTCATCATCATCATCCGACTATGCTCGGGGTCCTCTACCTGTAATATAAACAGCTGAGTGGGTCAGGCTTGGAAGCCTGGTGAGCATATAGGGTTTTCAACCCACAATACATAAATTTATTACGTGTAAACATCAATCAATCAACCGAATTACCCCAAACCCCATTATTTTATTTATTACTTAAGGGTTTACCCTAAGAATCAGCTATCCCTCCTTCCTAAGGATTCATCCTAAGGAATAGATACAAAGTCACCTCATGGCCGGGGTTTATACCACGGGCACTAATTCCATAGCTGCCAAAGTTTATTCAACATGTGCTAAGTCCATAGCTCTCATTTATCGACAATATTATTTACAGGTATTCTCTCCTACAATACATGTCAATGGGTTTTAGAGTACAAAAAATGAACATATAGTTCATTACACCTACAGGTTGCGGACCTGCTAGTGTTCCATAGACTGTCTAGAATAGTCATGGTTGTCATCCATACTCTGCTGAATGACGGGGGCCAACATTTTGGGTAAGTGATTCTCTCAAATTTCACCACTCACCCTCAACTCATGATCAATATTATTGATCATCTCCTTTATCCAACTCATCTTTCATCATACCCACTATTTCATCTACCCATGTTTTACCCAACATTTTTCGTAGATAAAAATACATATATAGTTTAAATTATTTAAAAACATGTATAAATCATTCCTTCAGCACCCATCTCAAATAAACAAACAATATATATTCACACAACACGTATTTTATGTAAAATATTTCATATCTATGTGTAAGGTGAAAATAACTACACACTCACTTGATTTAATGAAAACCGGGCAGCAATTCGTTTCCTAAAACGATCGTTTCTAATAAAACCGAGAGTTTTATTGAGAAACTGGGCTCTGCGAGGGTCGAGCTTCGAAACCGAAAAGATAAATTTTCCGGGCTTCTCGGGCACTTTGTGGCGTATTTTGGGGCTTACAATCGATACCGGGGCTTTGGGGGATTCTAAGATGAAGAAAATATGAAGAAAGGGGCTAAATATGGCAAAATTCCAAAAGTAAACGCGAGCCTTCGCAGGTACCCTTCTATTTATAGGGTCCAAAGTCCTGATCCAACGGCTGAGAAGCTTCTGATCCGACGGCTGAGAGGCTTCGCAGGGGGGTGGCTCGCACGAGGGTGGCATGTGCGAAGGGCTGCTGGCTTCTTATGATTGGTCCGAAGCGTGTGTCCGATGCGCAGGTGGTCAACATGTGCGAGGGTCTCGGTGGCACTCGCTGATTGGACCGCGGAGTCGTATCACACATGCGAGGCTCGGAGCTAGGTGCGAGGTTCGGTCCATATGCGAGCCTCAGATTGGACCTCCCTTCGGTCAAATCAGAACCGACATGTGGCTTCGCATGACTCAGTAGCTTCGGTGACTTAGCAGCTTGGTGACTCAGCAGGACACGTGGCACTTTTTTAGCGAGGGTGACGTGGCAACTCGTGACTATGCGAATTTTCTCGATTTTCGCGCCAAAACTTCTAAAATCCATAACTTTCGCATACGAGCTCCGTTTTTGACGTTCTTTATATGCACGCGTAGCTAAAATTACGCTCTACAACTTCCGTTTAGACTTCGTCGGCTAATTTTCAATTTAAATTTTATATTATTATTTTTAACAAACCGGGACAGGAAATCCGTTAAAAATTCATAACTTCTTCATCCGATGTCCGTTTTCATCAGAATTTTTACCGTTGTGCTCCTAATGACGAGACCTTCAATTCTCGTTTAGGTTGTGTTGGCTAAAAATCGCTCGATCTA
Source organism: Lactuca sativa (assembly GCF_002870075.4). Lineage (NCBI taxonomy): Eukaryota > Viridiplantae > Streptophyta > Magnoliopsida > Asterales > Asteraceae > Lactuca > Lactuca sativa. The sequence goes on along the minus strand of NC_056624.2, from coordinate 183,019,625 downwards.
AAATTCAAGTTTTTAGCTGTCTACTTCTAAGCTGAAATTTCGAAAACTCATAACTTCCTCATACGAAGTCAGATTTGGGCATTCTTTTTATCGAACTTCTCAGTTTAACGAATACTACGACTTTTGTTTAGATTACTAAGGCTAAAAAGTAGTTTATCAAAAACTCACTTTTTACGACATTCGGCACCATGCCGGTTTTGTCGTGAAACTTCGACAGGTCATAACTTCTTCGTTATAACTCGGATTTTGGCATTCTTTATATCCCCGAAATCCTTGTTTCAACCACTACAACTTTATGTAAAGACATCGGGCTTATCTCACACTTTAATTTTGATGCTTATTTTTATTTTTTAATTAATTAAACCCTAATAATTAAGCATAAAACACATAATTCACATAAAATTCACATAATTCCTTTTCATTTCTTCTAAATGAGTTATAAAGGTTAACATAGACCATTATGTCAGTATTAATGCCTAGCCTAGAAACACGGGCATTACAACTTTCTCCCCCTTAGGATGATTCCGTCCCCGGAATCACACAACGACAAACAACTACAGGTAGTGACTCACTATGTCACTCTCCGTTTCCCAGGTGGGATTTGGCCCATTTATATGTTTCCAACGTACAGGCACTAAATTGACTATCTTATGTTACAACTTCTTAGTCTTACGGTTAATGATTGCCTCAGGTTCTCCAATTAACCTCTTGTTCTCATCCAACCTTAATTTATAAATGGGAATTATGTCGGGCACACCTCCCGTGAACTTTCTCAAATAACACATATGAAAGGTGTTATGAATACTCTCTAGTTCTTCCGGTAATTCTAGCTTGTAAGCTTGATTCCGGATTCTCTAAAGAACTTTAAATGGTCCAATCAACTTTGGACTCAACTTTCCCCTTCTGCCAAATCTTATAAGTCCCTTCCACGACGAGACTTTAAGTGAAACCGAATCTCCAACTTTCATTGATATCGGTTGTCATTCCTTGTCAGCATAGCTCTTTTGAGTAGCTAACATCTTTTTCCCTAATCACTTACAACTTTTCAGCAATCTAATGGACTATTTCAAGTCCCATAAACTGCTTTTCCTCTTATAGACTCCTCCAAAACCTTGAGGTAAAATGGTTGTCATGATCGGATACAATTGTTAACGAAACACCATGAAGCCTCACACTTTCCTTCACATAAGAATTCGCAAGTTTATCCATAGACCATTTCTCATTGGCTGCTATGAAATGCGCACTCTTAGTGAAGCGATCAACGATCACCCAAATCATGTCGTGACTGTTCCTTATTCTGGGCAGTTTAGTCACAGAATCCATAGTGATATCTTCCCATTTACCCGTGGGTACAGGTAAAGGTTCTAAACTCCCATACGTTTTCTGATGTTGTGCCTTAACCCTAGCATAAGTTACACACTTAGCCACATACTTTAGCAACTTCGAGCTTCATCGTCGGCTACCAGTAATAGGGTTTTAGATCCCTATACATTTTCGTACTGCCGGGATGAATCGGGTATATTTTCTTATGAGCTTCTTCCATCAGAAGACCTCTTACTCCGCCCGTCTTAGGTACCCAAATCCTATCTTGGAATACCTTTAACCCTTGGTTGTTTGTACCGAATACTAATGTTTTGCCCAAACGTTCTTCCTTTCGGTCATTTTTCTCTAAAGGTTCCTCTTGAGCTTTCTTCATACTTTCCACAATTGTCGAGACAACTTCAATTCTCAACGCTCTTGGCCTTTTCTTTTCAAGGTTTACCTTCCGACTGAGAGCATCAGCAACAACATTTTCTTTACCAGGATGGTAAAGTATCTCGCAGTTGTAATCCTTGAGTAACTCAAGCCAGCGTCGTTGCCTCATGTTCAATTCCTTCTGATTAAAGAGATATTGAAGACTCTTATGATCAGTGAAAAATTTACACTTTTTGCCATAAAGATAATGCTTCCATATCTTTAAGGCAAATACTACCGCTGCCAACTCCAGATCGTGAGTGGGGTAGTTCTTTTCATGCTCCTTCAATTGCCTTGATGCATACGCTATCACCTTATCCCTTTGGGTCAGAACACATCCCAACCCAACTCCAGAGGCATCACTATAAACTGTGAAGTCATCAACTCCTTTAGGTAACGAAAGAATCGGTGCTTCCAACAACTTCTTCTTTAACTTCTCAAAGCTTCCTATGCTTCTCATTCCAAGTATAGACAGCTCCTTGGTGGGTCAAAGTTGTCAATGGAGTCGCGATTGAAGAAAAGCCTTGGATAAATTAGCGATAATATCCAACTAATTCTAGAAAGCTTCAGATCTTCATAGGACCTTCAATCGTAACCTTCGAGTTACAAAATAAATCCTTATTGAGGACTCCTTCTTCTTCTTGGAATAAGTATTTTCCTTCATTTATTGTAACAGACCGATGGGTCATGTTCTAATGATCTCTCATTGTATACTGCACTACTTAGACTCAGATCTCCTAGAGACAAATTTCAGAAAAAATTATACCTTCCTTCATGTTCTAATGTGATACAATCACAGTTCAACATGTATCATTTCTAACTACCAACTTCTTTAACAATGAGTGTGATACTTCTATTGATCGCTTTGATCATCTTTCATTTCAATCTTCTGGCTTAAGTCAAATGTTACATCGAACTTGGTTCTCCGAACCACATAATAAACTCATCGTAGTCAGACTCAATTTGATATGACCTCTAAGGTCGGAATAACAATCATCTTCTTAGTCATTACCGAAACGATGGTAACGACAGACTAGAACAAGATGGAATCAAATAATAGCTTCTTGGTAACCTTGTGACTTTCCCTGATCCAAGTGCGAGTCCTGTGCTTCCAGTAGTATAGATCTCTACTACTATTCACACCGACTCATACTCGTCCCAAGTACTGTCTCGCAGTCCCCAAGTCCTAAAATCACAAAACAATTTAACACATACAAATGTGCCCAATTAATCATAAAATTTTCCTAGACCCTACTAGGACTTCTTTCACGCGTATCTTCAATGATCAACTCTACTTCAACTTGGTTGGTGATGGAAATTCCAGATGATTGGGACAACTTCAAAAAAATTACACCAGCCATTCAATTCATCAGACGACAAAACCAGGATTTATTTTATTTCCTTGAAACGATTACACAAAGGTTCAAGTTTACCCTATACTATGCCTCTCATAGGCTAAACTACTTGTTACTATTCACATTACTACTTCGTAACTTGATCTTCGGGTATCAAGTCTTGACTTCTACTTCCTAGTGTTATTAATCGCTTCTTCAAGGATATCCTGAAATTCCTTTGGCGTTGATAGTGCACTTGGCATTGTTACTTCATTGTTCTTCTGACAATTGTTAGAAATATGGCCTTCTTCTTTACATCCGTAGCACACCTCCTTGGGAATCGTACACTTATTGGCATAATGCCCTATTTCTCCACACTTAAAGCACTTCACCTTCCCGTCACAATTCCCAGAGTGTTTATTTTTGCACTTCCCCGCACCATTTCCCTTTATCTCTTCTTTTGCCAAACTTTGAGGATATGTTGCTCTTGTTGGGCCTTGAAGACCCCACAAATTTCCTCTTCTTGCCAACTTCAACTTTGATGGCGGTTGTGTCATTGATCATTTCTTCAATAGACTTAGCAACCCTAATAGTTGCCTCAAGAACAGATGCCTGACGTACTGGCACAATAAGTTCATCCTTACTTTGTTGAAGTAAACGTTTTGTTTCTTCCATCTGTTCACCTAACATCGTACGTACCATTGCCTGCACTCCAGTCATCGTGATTGGCTCAGGCTGTGGATTATCACTTTCGAACCCACTTTGAGTACTCGCCATTTCGATCTATACACCAATCGTAGGTGAATTTAGATCTTCATTTTTGTTAGATGTTAAGTCTTCGAAACGTTTATATGTTAGTTCCAATATCGTAGTCATACCTTTAGAATCCTACACACATAAGGTTTCCAGATCCGGTCGGCAACAGACCATAGATCCGAACAAATAATAGCGTCATTATAGCTATAACACAAAACATTTAGCACATAAAAGCATTTTAGGCATCCTTCCTAAAATAAACTAGTGCTCGTGTCTAAATTATGGTAGACACTCATCTCACAATCATCACTTAGCATTCTAAGTTTAAGTCTAGAAATCGTAGGATATTTCTTAGTTCGCTTAAACTAATGCTCTGATACCAACTGTGACATCTCCTAATTTCTCGGCCAGAAAAGACTAATTTAATTTATGCCTTTTAAAATCAAATCAGAGAAATCTTTATAAAAGATGTTGCGGAATTGGTCCCCAAAACAAAATATGATAAAAGTCTGTCAAAACCTTTCTTTAAGAAATATATCATTTCCTTTTATATCAAAACCTCGGGATGTCATGTTCCGATACAGATCAAAAGCATAAACAAGACATTATAAGCCTTACGACAGTTATTTGTAACTACTGGCCTATAATCCAAAATTCACTCATCATCATCATCCAACTATGCTTGGGGTCCTCTACCTGTAATATAAACAGCTGAGTGGGTCAGGCCTGGAAGCCTGGTGAGCATATAGGGTTTTCAACCCACAATACATAAATTTATTATGTTTAAACATCAATCAATCAACCGAATTACCCCAAACCCCATTATTTTATTTATTTCTTAAGGGTTTACCCTAAGAATCAACTATCCCTCCTTCCTAAGGATTCATCCTAAGGAATAGACACAAAGTCACCTCGTGATCGGGGTTTATACAACGGGCACTAATTCCATAGCTGCCAAAGTTTATTCAACATGTGCTAAGTCCATAGTTCTCATTTATCGATAGTATTATTTACAGGTATTCTCTCCTGCAATACATGTCAATGGGTTTTAGAGTACAACAAATGAACATATAGTTCATTACACCTACAAGTTGCGGGCCTGCTAGTGTTCCATAGACAGTCTAGAATAGCCCATGGTTGTCATCCATACTCTGCTGAATGACGGGGGCCAACATTTTGGGTAAGTGATTCTCTCAAATTTCACCACTCACCCTCAACTCATGATCAATATTATTTATCATCTCCTTTATTCAACTCATCTTTCATCATACCCACTATTTCATCTACCCATGTCTTACCCAACATTTTCGTAGATAAAAATACATATATAGTTTAAATTATTTAAAAACATGTATAAATCATTCCTTCAGCACCCACCTCAAATAAACAAACAATATATATATTCACACAACACGTATTTTATGTAAAATACTTCATATTTATGTGTAAGGTGAAAGTAACTACACACTCACTTGATTTAGTGAAAATCGGACAGCAATTCGTTTCCTAAAACGATCGTTTTTAATAAAACCGGGAGTTTTATTGAGAAACCGGGCTCTGCGAGGGTCGGGCTTTGAAACCGAAAAGATAAATTTTCCAGGCTTCTCGGGCACTTTGTGGCATATTCCGGGGCTTACAATCGATACTGGGGCTTTAGGGGATTCTAAGATGAAGAAAATATGAAGAGAGGGGCTAAATATGGCAAAACTCCAAAAGTAACCGAGAGCCTTCGCAGGTACCCTTCTATTTATAGGGTCCGAAGTCCTGATCCAACGGCTGAAAAGCTTCTGATCCGACGGCTGAAAGGCTTCGCAGGGGGGTGGCTCGCACGAGGATGGCATGTGCGAAGGGCTGTTGGCTTCTTGTGATTGGTCCGAAGCGTGTGTCCGATGCGCAGGTGGTCAGCATGTGCGAGGGTCTCAGTGGCACTCGCTGATTGGACCGCGGAGTCGTATCATACATGCGAGGCTCGGAGCTAGGTGCGAGGTTCGGTCCATATGCGAGCCTCGGATTGGACCTCCCTTCGGTCAAATTAGAACCGACACGTGGCTTCGCATGACTCAGCAGCTTCAGTGACTCAGTAGCTTGGTGACTCAGCAGGACATGTGGCACTTTTTCAGCGAGGGTGACGTCGCAACTCGTGACTATGCGAATTTTCTCGATTTTCGCGCCAAAATTTCTAAAATCCATAACTTTCGCATACGAGTTCCGTTTCTGACGTTCTTTATATGCACACGTAGCTAAAATTACGCTCTACAACTTCCGTTTAGACATTGTTGGCTAATTTTGATTTAAATTTTATATTATTATTTTTAACAGACCGGGACAGGAAATCCGTTAAAAATTCATAACTTCTTCATCCGATGTCTGTTTTATCAGAATTTTTACTGTTGTGCTCCTAATGAGGAGACCTTCAATTCTCTTTTAGGTTGTGTCGGCTAAAAATCGGTCGATCTAAAATTCGAGTTTTTAGCTGTCTACTGCTAAGCTGAAACTTCAAAAAATCATAACTTCCTCATACGAAGTCAGATTTGGGCGTTCTTTTTATCGAACTTCTCGGTTTAACGAATACTACGACTTTAGTTTAGATTACTAAGGCTAAAAAGTAGTTTATCAAAAACTCACTTTTTACGACATTCGACACCATGTCGGTTTTGTCTTGAAACTTCGACAGGTCATAACTTCTTCGTTATAACTCGGATTTCGACATTCTTTATATCCCTGAAATCCTTGTTTTGACCACTACAACTTTATGTAAAGACATAGGGCTTATCTTAAACTTTAATTTTGATACTTATTTATATTTTTTTAATTAATTAAACCCTATTAATTAAGCATAAAACACATAATTCACATAAAATTCACATAATTCCTTTTCATTTCTTCTAAATGAGTTACAAAGGTTAACCTAGAACATTATGTCAATATTAATGCCTAGCCTAGAAACACGGGCGTTACATAAACTATGTGAGAAGAATAAAAGAACTAGAGTGTTTTAGGGCTTTTTACTTCAATGATTTTACGAATTTTAGATGTTAGATTACATGAATCAACTTATTCATGTTAAGTGGGTTATGGTTACATAATGGTTTGAACTAGAAGCGATGTAGACCTACTAGACGGCGAAGGAACTTCCATGCCTAGAGGAAATCCCCAACAAGTCACTATGGAAGCTATTAAGAGGCTTCTTGATGAAGTAAAATAGGAGAACCGTCATGAGATGAATCGATTATTGGATGCTCATCTAGGAACACCCTAACAACTCCCATAAATTCCCCTGAGGTTGCACTGTCTGTTGTAGGTGCATCATCTATTGTGCGTAAGGAACTAATGACCACAACAAGGTCCTTACCCATCGGCTTCCTTCTGCGAGTACATTACACAAACCTAATGGTAACTTTCTCTGCACCCACAATCCTACCAAAATTTTGTTGGATTAGTGTCTAAGGTTGTAACTATATTTGGTAAGTACTTGACCCGGTTGTGCATAGTCCTTTTGGGTTGCCTTCACCATAGCAACTTGATAGGGTGATTTAGAGAGAAGAGATATTATTATTAATATATTATAAGAATAATATGTTAAAGGAATAATAATATTATTTGATTAATATAAGTCATAAATTAATTAGGAATTAATTTGGTGACTTAAAGAGATTAATTGAATAAAGGGGTATAAACTGTCAAATGTGTGAAAGTTGTATTTTGAGCTGATAATCCTTATGGATATAGGGTTGGACGATTTTAGGGATATGGATCACCTAGAAATCGTCCAAGGGCTTATCTGGGAAGGGATTTGGATTGCTTTGAGGCTAAGTTATCCAATTAGGGTTTAAGGGTGAAACCCTAGGAGCTCACAGTATAAATAGACCCATAGGGTTGAGCAAATCGGCCACCATTGTGATTGGAGAAACCCTAGAGCCGATTTCCCTCTTCTTCATATCTCTCAAATCATCTTCTTGCTAGTTGGTGTTGTAATCCATTAGAGGAGTGACATTTGTGACTCTAAGCTCCAAGAAGAAGAAGGTTTTCAAGCAAGTAACTCAAGGTAACATTCTAGATCTGTTTTCATATGTTTTAATTGTTTGTTTACATTAGATCTAGCCATGAAAGTCTTGGATATGTTGCATGTTCAATTAGTGAAACCTAGATCCAAGCTATAGGGTTGTATGTGCACATAGAGAAAGTTCTTATGTCCAAAACCCATCAATGGTATCAGAGCCATGATTGGTTTCAATTGAATGTGATGCTTAACTGTTTTGCTTGCTGAAAATCATTTTTTCTTGCCCTCTGTCGACCCAACTCTGCGAGTCAGTATTTGGACTCGGCGAGTTGGCCCTACTCGGCGAGTCCCATACCCTGACTCGGCGAGTCCGAGCGTCAGACAGAGGATAATTCAGGATTTTGCTGCTGTTTTGTCTTGGAATGATACCTAAATCGTTTTATTATGTAAAAATCCGAATTTTAACCTAATTTAATGATTAACCTTGACATAAATATAAATAACTTCAAATCTTTTAAATATTGATTATTTATGTGATAAATATTGGACTACTTAAGATTATTTCGTAATTATCTAATGGCTAAAATTTAAATAGGTCAAATATAGATAATTATGAAATTAATTGATTAATTTGAATTATGTGTTATTTGATCCTTATTGTTTGAAAAGTTCAATTTATATCCCGAAGTTTTGAAATTTGAATTTTGTGATTAATAGTTTAATTTAGAAGAATTTAAATTTCAACCCCTAGAGTTTTACAAGTTTAAAATTCAACCCTATACTATTATATTATTAAAAGCTTAATAAATATATAAGTAAAATTAAAATGTTAGTCTTACCGTTAGTCGGCCTCATTCACGAAGCAGGTCTATAAGGTGGGTATAAGGTTGTTGCTTATAAAATGACGCTTAATGGGTGTACACTCACACCTACTGCTTGCTTAACCGGTGGAGGGTCGTTAGCCGAACGGGTAGGATAGGGCAACTCTCTCTCCTCATTAATAAGTATAATGAAACTAGAAAGTAACTAAACAATTTTATAAAATTCCCAATCTTAGTTACTTTAGTGAAAGTGAATTGATGCAATCCCATGAAATTGCACTTTGCACCCTTGCTAAGAAGTTAGTGGAGCGTGTGTGGTTTACCGGCACACTAATTGGTTCTAAGCAAAGGTGGCAAAAGGGTGATTCATTGTTTATAATAGTTCGATGGAGCGTGTGCGGTTTACCGGCACATCGAATAGGTGATTGTAACAATGAAGGCACCATGTGTATCATGTAGCATTTGTCACATAAAAATCATATACTTGTGTATCATGTAGCATTTGTCGCGTGGACTAGTTATTTCACGATAAAATAAGCATAATACGTATAAGAAAAGTTTATACTAGTTTATTTGTAAGAATATTTAAATTGTTAAATAACATTTATATAAACAATATTTATTGTATTTTTGCATAAAGGATAATATATTTATATAAACAAAATATATAGGCACATGTATCCCCCTAAAATACCTAAAATATTAAAAAAGGCCGTAAGCACTCACCCTTGAAACATGAGTTCCATTTGTTCGAATTCAATTTCTTTTTAGAAACTTGTCGTAAGAAACCCCAAATCCACCAATCTTGAACTTTTAAATACTCCCGGGACCTTTTCGTAACGAATTTAAACTATTGAGGGTTGTTTGGTAATTTAATTAACCAAAATATGACTGCTTTGTTTTAAAAAAAAAAAAAAAAGGAGGGGCTAAAATGGTTCAAGTGGGATTAATGTTTGAATATTGGGATATGTTTTTCTAAAAATAACCAAAGAGGCCTTTTTTTTTAAGTAAATGGGTCCAATATTTGGGGTTTGGGACTGATTTCTTAATGCTTTGTCAAATAAGGGTTCATTTTGTCATTTTTAAAAGAACTTAAAATGGATTAGGGCTTTTATCTAATGGAATCTTATGGAGGGACCATTTTTGTTTAATGGCCCAAACTTTAAACGAATATAGGGCTTCTTGTTCCCGATTCCATTCGTTGATCGGGCAAGTGAAAGGTATGAACGAAAGCGGCTGAGCGATGGCGACTGAAAGGAATCACGAGGATAGACGAACGAGGATGACGAGAGGGAAGCACGAAGGTTCGTCGGTCGACTCGCAAGCCGAGATGGTCTCCGGGGTTCGATTAGACCGAAGAAGAAGATAGGAAGGAGCAGCGGGGCTGCGCTCTATCTCCTCCGGCAGCGACATGCGAAGTCCGGGCGTCACAAGCAGCGGTAGCAACAAAGATGAGACCTTCGGCGGTCTGTGGCAATGGGAACACCAGAGAAAGAAAACGAAGGGAAAGGGGGTCTCCGGTGAGGTGTCGCGAGGAGCAGCAGTGACGAATACGAGGTCTTCGGTGCCATTTGCTCTACGGAAGAAAAAGCGGAGTGCAAGAGCTTGGTCATCAATGGTGGAAACCGGTAATCCTCTTGATTCTACTTTCTTTTTTTTTTTTTTGTTTTGTTTTGTTTTGTTTTGTTTTGTTTTTTTTTTTTTTTTTTTTTTTTTTTTTTTTTTTTTAATTTGGCTTCCAATCCAAAGGATGATGATGCAGGCAGAATAATCGATGAAGGGGGTGTTTGGGTTTCTTTCATTTAACAGAGAAGTGAAGGAGAAGAAGGGTGAAGAACAACAACAAAACCTTTAGGGTGTTTGGGTGTTACTGTGAAATCAATGGGAAAGAAGAAGGATCGAAAGAGGGTTGTCGCCCTCTTGGATGTGTCCCTGGCAGCAATAGAAGGACAAATTCAAGAGGTGTATTGGATTTTAATTTGCAACTAAAGTTGTATAGTGTATTGGTTCAATCTTTTTTTTTCTTTTTTATTTTTGGGTTTCATAATGTGTGTAATGTGTGTTTATTGATGTATGTTTTCAACTGGGTATGTATTTTATATATTAGATTCTTTACATTGTATATATTATTCGTTGTTTTTCATTTATATACGTATTTATATTTAAAACTTTTACAAATCATTTCTCGATATATATAATATATTTTCAATTTGCTATGAGTTTGTTATATATATATATATATATATATATATATATATATATATATATGGGTAAAGTGAATATACCTAACAACCTTATATAAGCTTAGGTACCTAACCTTATCAAACTACGTCATTGTGCATTAAATTTTCATTGCAATCATCCAAGGTTCTTAAACTTTATTCCTAAACTTGATTTACTTCAAAAAAATTTGGAAATTCATCATTATATTTCTCCTATATCTTTTCATTTGGAGCGGTAGGATATGAAGCCCATCAGGTGGTATTCGATAGAAAGACGTGATGTAAAAGAAAGATATTGGTAAAAGTCCAAAGATTTTGGAAGTAATCAAGTTATGGGGTTGAAGTTTAAGAACTTTAGGCAATTACAATGTAAATATGATACAAACCGATGTAGTATTATGGAGTTAGGTACCTAAGCTTATATAAGGTTGTTAGGTATATTCATTTTACCATATATATATATATATATATATATATATATATATATATATATATATATATATATATATATATATATATATATATATATATATATATATATATATATATATATATATATATATGTTAGAAAGTGTGAGTATTATTTAGTTTGGATAAATCTTGATTTTTAAAATCATATTTGATACATATACAAAAGAATGCATATATACTAATGTTGAAGAAATATAATTATGTAAGTTATATACACTATGTTTAAAATTTGTTGCTCATTTAATGCGCGCGCGCGCATATATATATATATATATATATATATATATATATATATATATATATATATATATATATATATATATATATATATATATATATATATATATATATATATATATATATATATATATATATATATATATATATATCATCTTTAATAAATGAAAATAATTTTGTCACATGTCATTCTCTAATACATTATGTCACATACCATTTTGTCATATTTCTGAAATATTTATTTTCCACTTGTCATTTTACTTAATTTTTAATTTTTCGATTAATTTAGTTTCTATATATTAAACATATCATAATGACTATATTAATTTCAAATTTCAAACTTCAATTTCAATATTAAATAAATTTATAGTTTAAACCTTCGTATTTAACATTTTATTATAATTAACACGTTTGGTACACAAATTTGACAACTAAACACATAATTTTAATGTATTTTTTGCGTGTTTTTTTTATTTTTCTCATAATTTTTACTTATTTCAAATTTCAAATTTAAATCTTCTCATTTAATCATTCGTATTTAATATTTTATTTTAACCAACCCGTATAGTATACGGGTGTCATAAATAATATATATAAATATAGGGAGAGAGAGAGAGAGAGAGAGAGAGAGAGAGAGAATATTTTATAAAAAAATCTCTAGTAAACACATTTTACATTTGACCATGAAAACATGTTTCATTTTTTATATATTTATATTTACACATAATTTTTATATTAATAGATCTTGGTATGTAAAAGTCATTATAAATCTGTTTGTTTATTTTTTCAGTCGTGGAGATTCCTGAAACGCAGATGGATTTGAATTCCGACATACTGATCTCCACGAAATGAAATTAAATATTAGGCTATGACCTGAGTTTAAAAGCGTTCTTGAAATTCCGTATGAGATGTGTAAGTGTCTCAACAGATCGATTCGGTTTTGCAGGTTTACCCAACAAAACATAATATTTCTGTCAAACTTAAAGGTTTAATGAATAAGAAAAAAAAAGGGTAAGGCTGAACATTTCTGCCAAATGTAAAGGATTTAAAGAACTAGGAAAATGTAAAAGGGTAAAACTAAAAAAAGAGTTGCAAACATCCGAATTTAATGAACATACAAAATGATAAATTCGTATATTTCTGTCAAACATAAGACTTTTATGTCATTTTCCCAAACCATTGATTTTGGGTTTGTATTTTTTTAAACCAAAAAATTAGGTTGTTTCGGTTTCTACTTTACCAACCGACCCAAAAACCGCACCAATTATATAATCCTTGTAGAATAATATGTCATGTATAAATAATTTTAGACAAAAAATTAACAAAGTTTTTACTAGTGTAGTGGAGAAGAACGTGTCTCATATTCATATGTTATAGGTTTGATTCTTTTAATTGTTTTTATTGTTTATTTTTAATTGTCCCGCATTCTAAATAAAATTAGTTGTTGTCTTCTATCCCATATTATACATACTATTAATTCGTAATAGGCTTATGAACAATGTCTGACCAGGTGGTTTGGAGCCAAAGTGGTTTTCATCGCCTTCTTGGCTTCACTGCTACGTGTTCATCACCAATCATTTGGCCTCTTCCTCAACACAACATACTCAAATACTTCTAGAACCTTTCAATAGCCATTGGACTGGACATGCACAATACAATTGATTCTCTCGTCCTTTACCATGTCGTTGCTTTGCCTCCTTCTCTTTCTGGCCGTTCATGAGTGTGTCGTTGACTCCTTTGCATTGCATAAAGATCATTCTTTTTGAAGCCTCATCTCAATGTCGGTTTTTCCTTCAAATTCTTCTACATGTTCGTAGAATTTTCAAAAGTTTCCTGATAAATCAGGTATGTAATCATTAAAGATTTATAATTAAATAAATAAATAAGCCCATAGATGGCAACTATCGCTGGTATAAACCAATCAAACATACATAGTTCTCTCTGAAGCCTCATTTTCGTGTGGGGTTTCCTTCAAATTAATATACATGTTTGTATTTTATGTAGTTTTAATATAAGTTTTTCATTTATTTCCCTTTACATTTGAAGATAGAGAAGGATATCATAAATAGTGGCATCACTCGTGGTGGAATTGAAAAAACTTTGGTTTGCACACCAACTGTTTGTTAATATGTATCAGTGAACTTCAATTACTTGATTCCAAAATTGGTTATTCCCTGTTTAATCGGTCACTTTTCAATTTGGGAAAATCAGTTACAACATGTCTTGCATGTTATCTTACTTGTGTCATTGTTTAATTATTATTATTATTATTATTATTATTATTATTATTATAGGTTATTATGGAGAAAAAAGCTCAAGGTTTGATGAAGGAATCAGAAAGGTTTCTAATATTAACAAACATAGATAGGCTATGGACAAAACACTTGCAATAACTTAAATTTGTTCAAAAACTACTAGGGTTATGCACAATGGGATCCGCTAATCGAGTACAAAGTGGAAGGTTGAAATTAGGGGTGGCAAAAAAACCCGAACCAACGGGGAAACCCAAAACCCGATTATTTCGGGTCGGATAACGGGCCTTATCGGGTTTTTTTTATCGGGTTTGGGGCAGGGAGTGGGTTATCCTCGCCCCGAGTGTGTGTGTGTGTATATATATATATATATATATATATATATATATATATATATATATGTTTGAATCCTTTTGATGTTAGATGCACTCATTCAAAGATAAAATATTTACTTTGGACAATCTTTTTAGTTATTAACAATCTGGTGTGAATGGGCATTTTTATGTTTTGACATATTACACTAAAATTAAATTAAATAATTTTTTATATAACGTCGAGTTAATTTTATTAAAGTGATTCATCATATTTTTAATTTAAAAGGGAGACTAGAACATGTATTTTTTATAAGACATCGGGTTACCCTAAAACGGAATAAAGATTTCGTTATGAATTGTTGTAAACCCGATAAGATACCTGAAACCCGATGGGAAAACCCGAACCCAACAGGGTGCCCCGATAAGATACCCGAAAGATATCGGGGCGGGTTTGGGAAACCATGCCCTGCCCCGAACTCGCCCCTTTGCCATTCCTAGCTGGAATTTATTTATTGAGATGTAGGCATAAATAAGAATAAATGTTATAAATTCTACATACCAGAAACAATTTGTGTAAGAACCGATATTTTTAAGTTAAATATATTGTAAAATATAATTTTGATGCTAAGGACATTTTGGTCATTTTTATGTTATTAATTAAGATTTTTGAAACGTTTTAGATATGTTTATATGCATTTATCAAGTGTAGGGATGGAAATTCCACCAGACCCGGTGGGGAACCCGGTTGACCCGCCCCAATCGGAGACGGGTATTCCCCGCCATAACGGGTACCAGGTACGGGGCCGAGGATCCCCATTATGCTAAAACCAGGGATGGGGTCTAGGCCGGGTATAACAATCCCCAACCCGTCCCGCCCCCACTTTGATGACTATATATATATATATATATATATATATATATATATATATATATATATATATATATATATATATATATATATATATATATATATACAATATTAGAATATCGATCCTTTATTGAATTTGAATTAAGTCCACTAAAATGAATTGATTTATATTAGACCATTAGAGATATAGTCCATATACCAAATTATGTTCCAAATTCCAAAAGTTCATCAATTGTCACTTTGTTCGTCGATCTGTATACCAAATCGACACTTTTTGTTTTGTTGCTAGTTAAACTTTATGATTGATGTAAACAGAATCTGTTTATGGCATATGGTTTTGATCACTTATTAAACTTGGTTTTTTGTGTAAGTTGAGTTTATTATGTTGATAGATTAGGGATGGGTTGGGGAAAAGCCCAAAATAGAAAGGGGAGGGGATTTGATTCCCCTCATCCGTCGAGGATGGGGACGAGGTTAGACACTCGGGGATGGGGGCAGGGATGGTCAACCCCGCCCCAAACCCGCCTCATTTCTATCCCTAATCAAGTGTTATTAAACTATTAGAAATTTATGTTATGTGTTAGAATAAAATCGAATTGGTAAAAGCAAGTGTGAAATGGAAAGGCATTGTTAAAGGTATGGAAATGAGGAATAAAGCATTACCACGAAACGGTAAAGGGGTTATCGTAATGTGGTGATTGAGGCGGTGATTTGGTTAATTCTACATCATAAGTCGTAGGAAATGTATTTAGGTTCAAAACACGGTGTATGGGTGCCACAACATGATGTATGGGCGCTACAACGTGGTGAATAAAGTAGGCTACTGTGAAGATTGGTTGCAACAACGTGAAGAAAGGGAACCACGAGTTTATTTAACCCACTACGACATGGTGAGGTCTTGTATGCATCGTGATTTCGAGCAGCGATATATTCCGAGATAGAGCTCATTTGTTCGTAATCACACACCCAGATGTAACATTTGGTTTTGAGGCACTTCCATTTTTGAACCTTATATTGAGAATTATTGTATTTTGGTCCCGAAGTGAGAAATGAGTGCAAAATAGGCCTTAGTGTCATTTTCGTAAAATTGGGTCTTGAGGAGTACATGGTGCGTACATGCATATGCTGGGCGTACTAGGGCACGCCCTAGTATGCTAGGCATACACTCGTACACAAGGCGTACATAACTAGTTTCTAAACCCAAGTTTTTTGGGTTTTGACCATATTTAAACACCATTAAGCCCCATTTCCTTCCCCATTTATAGCCTCCATCATCATTAACGTCTTCTCTTGCAACCCTAGCCCCATTAAGCATTTGGAAGTTTGAGTGTGAGCTTTTTGTATGTTCTAGAAGAAAAAGGTGTTGGTGAAGCTCAGAGGCTAGAAGCAAGCTTGGATATGGAATTTTCACATCATTCCCCATCATTAGAAGGTATAAAGTTCATACCTTGATGGCTAGTGTGTGAGATATTATTTATATGTTGATTTTATGTCCTTTTGTCCCCAAGTTGATGAGTCTTGAGCATGGCATGTTCTTGAACCATTAAGCCATCCTTTCAGATCCTAGGAGGAGTCTTAAACCATAAAAATGTAGTATTAAGGGTTGGTTTTGCTCCATTCATGGTACGGGATGTCTTAAGGCATTAAGATGTTGAGTTTTTATGGATTAAGCACTTAATGTACATGAAAAGTCATAAAGTCGGAAACTTTATGACTCTTAGTGGTATTTTGATCGTGGATCTGAAGATTAGACGTAAAAGCTTAATGCAATAAGCTCTTAAAAGATTTTGGGAAAGCTAGGCGTACGCCGTACGTAATTTGAGTACGCAACGTGCACGTGTTCAAGCCCCTCGATGGCGGTTAATGCTGGAGTACGCCCCGCGTACGAGCACTGTGTCGAGTCGGCTGGGTTGACTCAGTTGGCTTATGGATTTGACCTGCTTGACTTTGGCTTTGACCAATTTTCATCAATGGGGATTTTGGGCATTTTGGTTGGTGTTTGAGAAATTAGTATTTTGGATGGATAGGTGTTAGTTAGAGTTGAGATTCGGAGTCGGGACCTCATCAGCTATTGATCAGATTGAGAGGTAAGTTTTCCTCAATATACTTACAGGTCGAAGGCACCATGGCTGGCCCATAGGATTAGATATCCTGTTATGTGAAAGTATGTTATCGTATTGTAGTGATCAATTAGATCGGTATCCTAGTATATAGGATGATGTTATGCTTAGTGAGCTGTAAGATCTACCTGATTGTTAATTGACTGATTATATGTATGTTTCTCTGTTATGTATATGTCGAGATGTTGTGTGTGGTTCGGTTGAGGCGGACCAGTGTAGACTGAAGGCCAAGTGTAACAACGTAAATTTCCAAAACAATTTTTCGCATTTTATAAAAAAACATAATTCATTCATTATTCATAAAAACATCATTGTTTAAAACTCAATTCATAACATATATCAATCCCAAGATCTCATAACATAAAAATCCCGTGTGTGTACTGATCAAGCCGGCGCCTTTCCGCGATCCTCACTAGTACCTGAAACACATAACATAAAACACTGTAAGCACAAAGCTTAGTGAGTTCCCCAAAATACCACATATAACACATATTAGCCACTCGAGGCTATAACTCTGTGGGTCCATGCACCCAAACTCTGTGAACCCTCAGGTTATAACTCTGTAAAAATGCACAACATAAATCACATAGAATAATACAGTGCAACACATAACACATATATAGCATACAAACACTGTATCACATCAATCTATTTACCTACTCAAGGTAAAGTATAGTGAGAAGACTCACCTCGGATATCTCAGTAAATCTTTGACTCGGTAAACTTTGGTCTAGCCCCTGCCTAATCACATGAAATAAATACTCTAATTAATACAACCCTTAGGGCTAGGCTAATCTCTTTCTCTCTATACATCCTCTAGGAAGGGTAAAAGACTATCCTACCCTTCTGATGACTCTAAGGTCTAAACATTGACTAACCCTAAAAGTCAACAAAGTCAACGGTTAAGCTTGACCAAACTCGTCGAGTGCACAACTGTGACTTGGCGAGTCCACACGTGTTCTTCACTCTCCTAGTCCTCATTCGACTCACTAAGTCAACCTCAACTCTGCAAATCATCACTGATCACAATCTGTGAAATGTACCGACCCAACTCGCCGAGTCCGGCTCCTGACTCGGCGAGTACCATCGTACACTCTGTCCTCTAGATTCCCTCTGACTCACCGAGTCGCTTCCCTAATTCAGTGAGTCACCAACTGTGTGATTATCGGTAAAACCCTCGTCCTACTCGTCGAGTCGGCTAATGGACTCGGCGAGTTCATGCCATGCTCAAGCTGAACTGACCTCTTGAGGTCAGATCCGCTCCTCTAAACCATAGATCCAGCTTCCCAAAGCATTATAATCACGTAAAGCTAACATCTTGGTGCTCATGCAAAGGCTCAAAGGCCTTATTTGAAGATATGGCCTCTAAAATGACATCCTAAGCTCATAACCTCCATTAACACCCATAAAGCTCAAGGGAAAAGGGTCTCTGGACCTCTTTGGGTCCAGATCTATAGCACCAACACGAGAAGGGACCAATTACTCCATATAACCAACCTCTAAAGGGGCTAAAAAGCCCTAACTCTAAGAATTACACCATAAACTGAAGAAGGGTCGAATGAATACCTCAAAATGAAGTCTCTGAGCCCTGGAATCACTGGATTAGCACCCTCTTCAGCCTCCTCTTGTCTTGGTCCTCTTCTATTTGCAAAACCACTAACAATGATCTAGAAATGACTCCTTTCCTCTCACAAACGCTCTAGCTCACTTAGGGTTTCTCTCTGGGGTCTGGTAGCCGAAAATGACGTCCATAAGGCCCTTTAAATAGGCCCCAAACCCGAGGAATTAGGGTTTCATTAAACAGCATGGACTCGCCGAGTCCTTGGGGCGACTCGCAGAGTCCAGCCATCCACCCGGATAATGATTCGGGTCTCTACTCGGCGAGTCTACGCATCAACTCGCCGAGTTCTTCCACAAAACTTGAAATTCAACGAATAAATATAATACTTGAAATTCCGGATGTTACAATTCTCCCCCACTTGAATCAGACTTCGCCCTCGAAGTCTCATCCCTGAAATAGCTCCGGATGCTGCTCACGCATCTCCCGCTCTGGCTCCCAAGTCAACTCAGATCCTCTCCGATGTTGCCACTGAACCTGCACCAGAGGCACCTCCTTGTTCCTCAGAACCTTGATCTTCCGATCCACAATCGCAACTGGTCTCTCCACGTAGTTCGGGCTCGCATCCACCTGAATGTCCTCTAACGGCACTACCGCCGACTCGTCGGCTATACACTTCTGCAACTGAGACACGTGGAAGGTATTATGAATCCGCTCCAACTCCGCATGTAGCTCGAAGCGATACGCTACCCTGCCCACCCTCGCGATCACTCTGAACGACCCAATATATCGGGGCCCTAGCTTGCCCCTCTTCCTGAATCGAATCACTCCTTTACAAGGAGATACCTTCAGGAGAACATAATCACCGACCTGGAACTCAAGCTCGAATCGTCGCCTATCCGCATAACTCTTCTGGCGACTCTGAGTGGTCAACAATCTCTGCCTGACCTACTGTATCTGCTATGTTGTCTAAAGCACAATCTCCATGCTACCCGTCACTCGTTGCCCTACCTCTCCTTAACAAATGGGAGTCCGACACCTCCTCCCATACAACAGCTCAAAGGGCAGCATACCAATGCTCGAATGATGGTTGTTGTTGTAGGAGAACTCTGCTAAGGGCAAATACGTGTCCCAACTTCCGCCAAAATCCAACACACATGCTCAGAGCATGTCCTCGAGCGTCTGAATCGTCTGCTCGCTCTGAGCGTCAGTCTGTGGGTGGTATGCAGTACTAAAATGCAACCTCGTACCCAACTCCTCATGGAATTTCTGTTTGATTAGTGTCTAAGTCCATAACTATTTTGGTATGTACTTGACCCGATGGTGCATGGTCCTTTTGGGTTGCCTTCACCAAAGCAACTTGAATGGAGAAATAAATAAAGAGAGAGAGGTTATTATGATTTATTAATATGTTATAAGAATAATATATTAAAGGAGAAATCATATTTGTTTAATTAATATTGGTCAATAATTAATTAAGAATTAATTTTGTGATCAAGTGTAATTAATTAAACTAGAGGGGCTGAATTGTAATTATGTGATAGTTACAAAATAAGGTAAGGATTATCTTATATATATGGTGAACGAATTTGAGGTGTAAATCCCTTAGAATTCGTGTATGATAAGGATTCAAGGATTATCTTATTGGTTGCTTGGTGGATAAGCAACTAGATAAGGATAATGACTGAAACCCTATCTCTACACCTATATATAAACACCCCATAGGGTCATGAATTCGTGGATCCCTTCCCAAGAAGTCTTAGAGACGAATTCTAACACCTCTCCTCTCTCTTTATACCTTCTCCATTTGCTCTTGGTGTTTATAAGCCATTAGAGGAGTGACACTTGTGACTCTCAGCTTTCCAAGGTCAGTTCAAGGAGGAATTGGATTGTTATTGCTATATAACAATCAAGGTATGTTCTTAAACCTAATTACATGTGAATTCTGATTTCCATATGCTAGAATTAGGGTTCAAAGTCTTGGATTCAAAGTATGTACAATAGAGAAACCTAGATCCAAGCTTTAGGGTTTGTATGAGCACATAGGATGTCTTATGACCAAAACCCATCAGTGGTATCAGAGCCTTGATTGGTTTCTATTGTATTGATGCTTGATATATCTAAAAAATTCGTTTTTGGTGTTTTTTGGAGGCTGGACTCGCCGAGTCCATAGCTGAACTCGCCGAGTCCAAGCCTGACTCGACGAGTCAGCTCGTCAGATGGAGGGTACTTCGGGATTTCTTGCTGTTTTTGCTTATGGATAGTTACCTTATCATGTTAGATCATTATTAATCCGATTATATGATATATTTGACTATAATTTTGATCTAATTGAAGATATTTATCAATTAATAAGATAATTGTTTCCTTATAAGATAATTGATTAATTATTTTGAGTAAATTGATAAATTGTTTTGCAAGAAATCATCAAATATGGATAATTATGTAATTAAATGTTATTTTGAATTATTTGTTATTTGAACCTTGTTGTTATGAAAAGCTTCATATTTGTCCCTTTAGGTTTTATAGTTTAAATTTGAACCCCAAAAGTTTTGTTGTTTTGAAATTTAAATAGTTGAAACCCTAATGTTTTGAAAAAGGTTTCAAAACTTGCCCTCAAGTTTTGGAATTTAAAAGTTCACTAAAAGTTTAATTGGGAATGTTAAATTCTAAAACCCTAGTATAGTTTTGAAAAAGTTCAAATCACACCCTTATGGTTTTATTAATTAATTAAGGAGTATAATTAAAAGAGGTTTAATAAATCCATAAAAGTTTAGGTTAACAATTTAATTGAATTAAAAGTATAATTGTTAAATTTAACCACCTAGTATTTTGAAAGTATAAAATACACCCTATACTATATATAACATTAAAAGTCTAACATTATATATATGTATGAGTAAAAGTCAGTCTTACCGTTAGTAGGCCTCATTCACGAAGCTAGTCTATAAGGGGTGTTTAAGGAAATTGCCTATAAAATGGCGATTGAATGGGTATCCACTCTTACCCACCGCACTCTTGACTAGTGGAGGGTCGTTAGCCGAACGGGTAGGATAGGACAAAACCTTCCATTATAAGTATAATGAATTACTAAAGTAACTAAATGTTTTCATAAAATTCTCAATCTTAGTTACTTAGGCAAAAGTGAATTGATGCAATTCCATGAAATTACACTTTGTGCCCTTGCGAAGACGTTGGTGGAGCGTGTGTGGTTTACCGGCACACTAATTGGTTCTAAGCAAAGGTAGCAAAGGGTGACTCAATGTTTGTCATAGTTCGGTGGAGCGTGTGTGGTTTACCGGCACATCGAATAGGTGACTGTAACATGTGAGGGCACCATGTAAGTTTGCATGGTTATTCACACCCGCTTTGTGATCCTCGGCATCCCAGTCACAAACAAGAGGGGCATATCGAGATTTAAACATGCCATTGAAAGTTCAATGTATCTCAAAGGATCTAGGAGTTTTCATATATTTAAAACTTAAATTTCTTTTTCGTTTTTCATGGTGGAAATTAGTGAATCGTCATTCACTTACCTTCAAATATTCTGCAACTAGATTACGACATCCCTTTTCTAGGTTGTAGCGTATTGAGTTGGGTCCTAGCCTTGGAATTTCATTTGGGTGATCTACCAAGGACTCAATCTATCAACTAACTTGAATTCATTTTTCTCCCGTTTTGTAGATGTCAAAGTTCGACAACTATGGTCTTCTCAAATCCCGTGGAACATGCATTCCACATGAAGATGATATTCCACGATTCGATCGAGGAACAAGAGATCATGCTTCACTTCCTCCTCCTCCTCCAATCATTCTCCCTAACCCACAAGTTCAAAGGCTTGAAAAGTTCAAGATCACTCAAGCCCTTTTGGCAAGTAAACATAAAGAAGGAAAGTTCGTGTGTGCACACGTCCTAGGGATGAAGTCACACATTGATAAGTTAAGAGTGTTGGGATCCGTTGTCTGTGAGGAAATGGCTGTTGATTGGGTTCTTCAGTCACTTCCCAAATCATATAGTGAGTTCGTAAGAGAGTACTATATGATGAACTACGACGTGACCCTTATAGATCTCACCTATATGCTTATTGCTGCTGAATCTGCAATGATTTGGCGCAATAGAAAAGCAAAGTTGATTGGTGAATCTGCCTTCGAGACCTCTATGGATATAGACAATGGCAACGAAAGACATGCTATGATCGAAAAGTTTGATCATAAGAGAAAGGCAATGTCTGAAGTAGTTCCATGTCCTGTTCCAAAAGAGTCGATTTGCTTTTATTGCCAAGAGAAGGGGAATTGGAGACGAAGCTGCCCCATTTACCTAAGAGATCTAAGAGATGGGAGAGTCGAAACGTATGGCTCTAATTTAGGTAAAATCCATTTACTAACTCTTTTAAGCTTCTATTCTAGATTCTTAATACATAATGTAATAAGATTACAATTGATGTTTTGTAGGATCGAAGAAAAGAAAGGGAGCTTAAGGGAAGAAGTGAGCAAAATCTAACCGTAAAGGAATGGATTTCGATCGCATTTCTCGAAGATTAGATTCTTGAGCTACTACTTAGAGTTAGAATTAGATTGCTAAGAAAGATGTATTAGCATAAGTTTTCAAATGAGTTGCATTGTAAGGACAAAATTTTTCCGCAATAACATAAATTTTGATTTTAAATTTTATTTATTTATCCTTACAATGGCGTGTATGAAAAATTGATGTTAAAATGTTTCTATTATTAGCAATAATGGATTTGGTTCTTATTATGTTATTTATGGAAAGTCGAGAATTTACCAAATAGGGAGAGTTTCTCATCGCCCAAGTTTCAATTGGACAGAAACTTGGAATCATGCAACGTGGATGCACGATGTATGAGAAATTTCATATTTGGAAATTTAGACTAATTCATTGACAAAGAGTCAAGTGAAGGACTAGGATATAGAATACACAAAGTTGTGTGTTGATCAAAGTCCACCATAAGAGTAACGAGACATTCGTCATGATTTACTAAAGGTTTAGTAAATATGATTATACTTATAAGATTAAGTGTAATTCTGAATTGATTGAAAAAGTTTAAATCAATAGTAGAACGAATAACAAGAATCAAGTAGGCAGAGAGATAAAAGTTTCTCCATTCTAAGAAGAAGGGAGAGTACTTTTTATGCTTTATGATAGGTCTTAATGATTAAGAACCATATCTCAATTGATCCCCTAAGCGAGTCTTGGTACAATTGTATGTCCAAGAAGAGGAATCAAAAATTGAAGAAATGGTTAAATAAAGAAGTCAATCATACTTCGTTCCAAAACAAGTCTTAAAGTTAAGATTGTGACATTGAGTGAAAAGTATTAAGAAGGTTTATAACATTCATCAATTGTGGAAAGTTGTGATGTCTTGGATAAGACAAAGAACAACTAAGACCAAAATTATGAAGTGTTTTGTTTTGATAAAAGCTACACTAACTCTTGAATATTAGTTTGTCAAGAAATGTTTTGACAAGAGAATCGTATATGTCAAGGAGTCAGTGGGAGTCTTTATAGTCTTGAAAAGTTTCAAAAACAAATCAAATAAACCTTATCGATCATCACTAGCACACGAGTTGAGGTTTACAACCTATCGTGATGACATTATTTGGTTTCTGTGCCAATCCAATCGAGTTAATTATGTATGTGAGTTCTATGAGTTCTCATTTTGAACGCATAAAAGGCAAAGCACCTTAATCAATGAAAAGTACATTGATAGGAAAGGGTGAGCTGCTTAACTACTTGGAAGATGTGGTGGGCAGCTGTGCTACCATAAGGCAAGAAATCAAGATTAAGAAAGCTCGGTCCATATGAGTTTGAATTTGTCGTAAGCTTTAGTTTTAACAAATTCACATGGATAAGAACACATACACCGCTCAAATCTAAGTGTCATAAGATTTCCTCCTTCATGAAAATGATTGTGAAGAAATGCTTTCACTAAGAGAGATTTTAAGAAGATAGTGATTGTAAAATTGCATTCTCAAATTCAATCATGGTTACGGCATCCCTTTCCATAATTTGAATTGTGAGGTTTGGCAATTAGTCTTAATTGTTTAGACACACATATGAACTATCGAAAGCAAAGGTGTATAAGTTCAAGAAGCATTGATAAAGGATTATCAAAGCACTAAGTATTAGAAACATGAACTTAAGAAATTCAATAAGTATTATTTTCTGAAAGTTAAGATGTTTATGAATACATGTCGAAGCTAGTGGGAGCATAAGTGTTATGTTTTATAATAATCATCATGATAGTGGGAGCATAAATGTTATGATTGTATGATTATTAAGGAAAGTATTGCAAGGTTAGCAATATTAATTATAGAAAACAAGAGTCATACTTTGCAAAGTTGTAAGAGTTGAAAGGTTGTTTTGCTATAATTAAGGGAGAGAATATTATGCTTCATTTCAAATCTAAAGGATTAGGTTGAGAAATGTTAATAAATTTAGTCAAAGGTACATAGTGTGTTCTTAAAATTTTGATTATGATTACGGCATCCCTCTTCACAATTCGAATTTTGAGAACATAGCAAATAAAACATTATGCGCCGTGTCCCATACGCTTCGAGTATAGGATCTATTGCAAATGCTTTAATGTTTGACCATTCTAAAA
The DNA here is from genome assembly GCF_002870075.4 of Lactuca sativa. Taxonomy (NCBI): domain Eukaryota; kingdom Viridiplantae; phylum Streptophyta; class Magnoliopsida; order Asterales; family Asteraceae; genus Lactuca; species Lactuca sativa. Next base: position 182,994,316 of record NC_056624.2, on the reverse strand, counting down.
TTTTCCAAATGTCGAGCGCATTTAGAGGGAAAAGGGACTAGAATTGGTTTTAACTAAAATAATTAAACAACTATCAAAGGACAATCCAAGTTCGACGAGGATTGGTCGCTTGTGAGTAGTTGGAAGTATAGTATTGGAAAATATGGAAATGTTTCCATATTGGATGGACCATATCGACATCATTACGAATAGATAAGATTCTATTAAGAATGAGTTGTCATATGGAACATATGGAAGTGTGTCCATATTGGAAATTGAATATTGAGAAATCTATGACTAGATTAGAAACTTCTATCCAAAAGGATGTTCAAAGAATGTACTTTGAGTGAGAGACATCACGTCTATGGAATTGTCTTGTAACAATCTCCGATAGAGGACTTTGTAATATCATTGGCAATAGTCTTTGTGACTTTGGTGCAGTAACATTACGAAAGGATAGTTGCATAGAATGTTAGAATCTAGCATATTCTATAAGTAGCAAGAATTTGATATTCTTTGACTTATGAAAAACGGATTTGGAGTTGTAAAATGAGAATGATTGGAAATGTGTTCAATTTATCTATTTCAAAAAGTAAGAACCATAGGTAAACATTGTGTGCATGATAGGTGCATGGGACAAGTGTAATAATTCAAGTAAGAAGTTGATTACCCGGAACTACAAATAATGAGTAATCAATATGGTGATAAATAAAAGGTGTTTTATTTATGCTCAAAGGGTTGAGGCCATATGGGATTAGTATTATTCTTGTGTTTCATATTTGCATGTTTTGACTTCCAGAATAATTGAGTTTATTAAGAATAATCGAATTATTCAAACGGGCCACAGTCGTTCATATGTTGGAAGTAGATATGAATGAAGACTGTTGTGAATTGGTGTGTGGATTGTCTAGAAAAGTATTAGACATAAGCAAATGTTTGCTGCAACGTTCATGAGTGCTTACGTGTGACATCCCCAAAATCTCGGCCAGAAAAGACCGATTTTCATTTATGCTTTTAAATATTTTCAGAGTAAATCCTTTTGATTTGAAAGAGTTGCGGAATTTGTTCCCAAAACAAAACATGATAAAATAATATTTATCAAAGCATTTCATCAAGAGATGCATTTCATTATATAATCAAAACTCGGGATGTCATGTTCCGATACAGACCATAAAGCATAAACGATAAACATTACAAGTCATTCAACAAATATATACATATACAGACTTGTAAACAAAACAACAAGATGATCCATCCATCTTACGCCCTTGTGCCACTTCCTGTAATACAAATAAAACTGAGTGGGTCAGGCTTGGGAGCCTGGTGAGCATATAGGGTTTTCAACCCACAATAAATAAGTTATATTTAATTTCACCAACCAAACACTATCCCGATTACCCATTCCCGTTATCCTCACTTTACGTCCCTAAAACAACTATCTCAAGGGACCTAATCTAGGATTTTCATCGGGACGGACATCACTTGCGAAGGGGCTTCCTCAACAATAGATATCCTAAAGGCAACCATGAGGGGGATAGAGTACACCGGTGAACACATCGTTCACAACACCTACAGGTTATGAACCTGCTAGCGTTCCACTGGACTGTCTAGAAAGAGTCCGTGGTCGTTATCCATACTCCGCTGAATAACTAGATCAACGACAACAACAACATTGAGGCCTCTCATCTGTTTATTACACACCAACTATCTACCCATGTTCTACCCAACATATTAGTAGATAAAAATATACATTTGTATACATAGTTTAAAGAAAACTGTATAGCATGCTTGAATCAACACATATTTCACATAACAGATGAGGCACACATACACATAACACATATCTCATAAAGAAATAAACAGATCTATAAGATAGAAGAGAGTGAATACTCATTCACACATAACACAACCAAATATATACACATAGCACGTATTTTTATATAAAATACTTCGTATTATTGTATTAGAAGAAATAACTACACACTCACTTGATCAGAAGACGATCCGACAGCACTACGGCTTATAGAAGTAGTATTCCTCAGCAGATCTGGAAGATCTCCTCGAAAATCGAACTTCTCGCGGGCAGAGCTTCGACTCGGGAACCGCGCTTCTCGGGATCTTCGGGGTCTCGGGACTTGCCTCGGGGCTAGAGTATGATACCGGGACTTCGGGGTAGCTTCGGCACGAAAAACGATGCAAAAGACTAGAGAGAAGAGAAGAAATTGAACAACAAATGAGGCTGCCTTCGGATCCTTTATATAGAGGCTGGAGCCTCGGAGTACGCGGGGCGTACAGGCGTACGCAGCGCGTACGCGTCCGAAATCGTCATTGCATGCGTCATCCGAAGTGTCGACACTATCGGAGTTACGCGATAGCGTAACCTCGTACGCGGGGCGTACTCCGGATTACACCGGTGACACGGCTTCGGATAATGCCTCCGATTTATAATTAAATTTAATTATTAAATGATTAATAAACTTCGGAAATTCATAACTTCTTCATATGAACTCCGTTTTCGACGTTCTTTATATCCACGTGAAGGTGAGACTACGCTCTACGACTTTCGTTTAGACTCCGTCGGCTAGTTTCGACTTTATTTTTATTAATTATTTTTAATAGGCCGCGACAGAAACTTTCGTTATAAATTCATAACTTCTTCGTTTGACGTCCGTTCTCGCCTAACTTTTTATCGCTTCGATACCAACAATGAGATCTTCGATTCTCATTTAGATTGCTTCGGCTAACAACCGCTCGATCTCAATTCGAGTATTTCAGGCTGCACACCGCTAAGCCGGAACTTCGATAAATCATAACTTCCTCATACGAAGTCAGATTTGGGCGTTCTATATATATTCGGAAACCTCATTTCGACTACTCCAACATTAACCAAAGATATTAAGTTTATTTTACACTTAAATTTTGACGCTTATTTTTATTCTTAATTATTCAAACCACGTAATTAAGCAATTAAGCACAAAACACATAATACAATCTTATTATTTCAAAACGGGTTACAAAGGTTAACCTAGACTATTATATTGCTAAATATGGCAAGCCCGGAAACACAGGCGTTACAATTCTCTCCACCTTAGAATGATTCCGTCCCCGGAATCACACATCAACAAACAAATGCGGATAGCGACCCATCATGTCACTCTCCGTCTCCCAGGTGAGATTCGGCCCATTCGTGTGCTTCCATCGGACAAGCACTAACCCAACCATCTTGCGTCGCAATTTCTTAGTCTTTCGGTCAACAATTGCCTCTGGTTCTTCAATCAACCTTTTGTTCTCATCAATTCTCAATTCAGAAATTGGAATTATGTCGGGAACTTCTCCCGTGAACTTCCTCAAATAACACACATGAAAAGTGTTATGAATTCCATTCAGTTCTTCTGGTAGTTCGAGCTTGTAAGCTTGGTTCCCAATCCTCTGAAGAACTTTAAACGGTCCAATAAACCTTGGACTTAACTTTCCCCTTTTACCAAATCTTATAAGTCCCTTCCACGGCGAGACTTTAAGCAAAACCGAATCCCCAACCTCAAAAGTTATCGGTCTCCGCTTCTTGTCAGCATAGCTCTTTTGACGATCCTGAGCCGCTAACATTCTTTCCCTAATTATTTTCAACTTTTCAGCAGTTTGATGAACCAACTCCGGTCCCATAAACTGCTTTTCCCCAGCCTCAAGCCAACAAGACGGCGTACGACACTTCTGTCCATACAAAGCTTGGTAAGGTGCCATCTTAATGCTCGAGTGGAAACTATTATTATAGGAAAATTCTACCAACGGTAAATGTTCATCCCAATTACCTAGGAATTCCAGAGTACATGCTCTCAGCATATCTTCAAGTGTTTGTATCGTTCGTTCGCTCTGACCATCAGTCTGCGGATGGTAAGCTGTACTTAAACACAACTTGGTACCCAATTCCTCTTGTAGACTTTTCCAAAACCTCGATGTGAAACGGCTATCACGATCCGACACAATCGTTAACGGAACACCGTGAAGCCTCACAATTTCCTTCACGTAAGAATCCGCAAGCTTATCCATAGACCATTTCTCCCTGGCCGCTATGAAATGCGCACTCTTAGTGAATCGATCAACGACCATCCAAATCATGTCGTGACCATTCTTTGTTCTGGGCAGTTTAGTGACAAAATCCATAGCAATGTCTTCCCACTTACCCATAGGCACAGGCAAAGGTTCTAAACTCCCGTACGGTTTCTGATGTTGTGTCTTGACTCTCGCACAAGTCACACACTCGGCCACATACTTTGCAACATCAAGCTTCATCGTCGGCCACCAGTAGTAGGGTTTCAGGTCCCTATACATTTTAGTGCTACCCGGATGAATCGAGTACATGGTCTTGTGAGCTTCTTCCATCAGAAGATCTCTGACTCCTCCTGTCTTAGGTATCCAAATCCGATCTTGGAACACCTTCAGTCCATGACTGTTTACACCGAACACCAACGTTTTGCCCAAACGTTCCTCCTTTCTGTCATTCTTCTCAGAAGCTTCGCTCTGAGCTTTCTTTATACTTTCCAAAATAGTTGATACAACTTCAATTCTCAACGCTCTTGGCCTTTTCCTTTCGGGATTGACTTTCCGACTGAGAGCATCAGCAACAACATTAGCTTTACCGGGGTGGTAAAGTATCTCGCAGTCATAGTCTTTAAGTAATTCTAGCCAGCGTCGTTGCCTCATATTCAATTCTTTCTGATTAAAGAGGTATTGGAGACTCTTATGATCAGTGAAAAGTTTGCACTTCGTGCCATAGAGGTAATGCCTCCATATTTTCAGAGCGAAAACTACCGCTGCCAACTCCAAATCATGAGTCGGGTAGTTCTTTTCATGCTCTTTCAGCTGTCGAGACGCATATGCTATCACCTTTTCTCTTTGGGTCAAAACACAACCCAATCCAACCCCAGACGCATCGCTATAGACAGCGAAGTCTTCAACTCCATCGGGTAGAGAAAGTATCGGTGCCTCGCATAGCTTCTTCTTTAGCTTCTCAAATGCTTCCTGATGCTTCTCACCCCAAGCATAAGTAGCTCCTTTGTGGGTCAAAGCTGACAATGGACTAGCGATCGAAGAAAAGCCTTGGATAAACCTTCGGTAATATCCGGCTAATCCTAAAAAGCTTCGAATCTCCGTGGGACTTTTCGGTTGTTCCCACTTCGTCACAGCTTCGATCTTTGCTGGATCAACCATTATCCCTTCTTGGTTGACTACGTGACCCAAGAATTGGACTTCACGAATCCAAAAATCACATTTGGAGAACTTAGCATACAGCTTCTCCTTCTTCAGAACTTCCAACACTTCTCGCAAGTGCCTGCCATGCTCCTCCTGGCTTTTCGAGTAAATCAGAATGTCGTCTATGAACACTATCACGGATTTATCAAGGAACGGGTTACAAACCCTATTCATCAAATCCATGAACGCTGCTGGAGCATTGGTTAGTCCAAACGACATAACCAAGAACTCGTAGTGTCCATATCTTGTTCTGAATGCAGTCTTCTCGATATCTTGCTCTCTTACTTTCAGCTGATGATATCCTGACCTTAGATCGATCTTCGAGAAATAGCTCGAACCTTGCAATTGATCAAACAGGTCATCAATCCTCGGCAACGGATATCTATTCTTTATTGTTGCCTTGTTCAGCTCTCTGTAATCAATGCACATTCTCATACTTCCATCTTTCTTCTTTACAAATAACACCGGAGCTCCCCAGGGCGATGAACTAGGTCTAATGAAACCGTTGTCCAATAACTCCTGAAGTTGCATCATTAGCTCCTTCATCTCCGTCGGTGCTAATCGATAAGGTGCTTTCGCAATTGGCGTTGTTCCTGGCAACAAGTCAATACGGAATTCCACTTGTCTATCAGGCGGTAATCCAGGAAGATCTTCGGGAAATACTTCCGGATAATCGCACACAACTGGAATATTCTGCATCACCTTCTTTTCCTTCTTAGCATCAATCACGAATGCTAAATACGATGTACACCCCTTGGTCAAACATTTTCTGGCTTTCATCAATGAAATGATTCCAGAATTCACTCTGCGTTTCTCTCCATACACCATAAACGAATCTTTCCCAGGCGGGTTTACTTTGACCATTTTCTTCTTGCATAAAATTTCGGCGTCGTTGGCGCTAAGCCAATCCATTCCCAATACGATGTCGAAACCATTAAGTTCGATAGGCAATAATTCCTCGTGGAACTTATTCCCATTCAGATCAATTAAGATGTTTTTCATGCGATAGCTAACAGGTACAAACTTGCCACTAGCAACTTCGACTAATAAAGCATTATCTAGTCTAACAACAGGCAAAGCTAGCTTTCTACCAAATTCATGCGATATAAAGGAGTAGTTGGCTCCAGAATCAAATAAAATTTGGGCAGGCAATTCGTTAACGAGAAAGGTACCTGAAGCGACATCAGCTTCATCTTTAGCAGCTTCCAGTGTCATCTGGAATGCTCTCGCCTTTGGCTTTGGCGGAATGTTGGGTCTAGCTGCCTCCTTCTTCTTCGGGCAGTCCCTCGACATATGACCCTCCTCACCACAACCATAGCAAACTTTCTTTGTGAGGGTACACTCATTGGCATAGTGCCCTGGCTTTCCACACTTGTAGCATGTGTTCGCCACCTCACATCTCCCATGATGCTTCTTCTTACATTTGTCGCACCATTTCGCTTCACCTCCACCTCCCCTCGAACCAGACTTCGAGAACTTGATTTTCTTGTTGGACCCTGAAGTTCCATCGAACTTCCTCTTCTCACCAACATCTATTCTTTCCAGACCCTTTTCCTTCTGCTGGGCCTCCACATTCTTAGCTGCACGAACAGCCGTTTTTAGAGTGGTTGCCATTTTGACTGTCGGACCAAAGTCAGCAGGCAGTCCGTTAGCAAACCTCTCAATCTTGGAGAGTTCCGTCGGCACTAGGTACGGAAACAACTTCATCTTCTCAGTAAACGCAGTAGCATAGTCATCTATGCTCATCTTTCCTTTCTTCAAGTTTTGGAACTCATTGTTCAGATCAATCAGATCTATCTCCGAACAATACTGCACCCTTAACTGTTCCAAGAACTCCTCCCATGACATTTTCAGGGCCTCTCCTCGTGGCATAGTATCTGCCAACAACTTCCACCAACTCAAGACCCCAGTCTTCAGTTGTCTAACCGCAAAGACGGTTTTCTGTTTGTTGCTACAGTCGCAACTTTCAAATACCATCTCCATTTCGGAGATCCAATCCATTATCTCAACCGGCTTTGGGCTCCCAGAAAGACTTGGCGGTTTGGCGCCCAAGAAATTCTTGTACATACGCCCATCCTTGTTGTTTCTCCTTTCCGGATCGTTCCTTCGTTCCTCTCGAGTCCCAACTTGACTCACCATGCGACTATTGTTCCCTTCCTCCGATTGTTCGGGAATTAATTCCGGTTCCTCAATAGGTATGATAGGTTCATCCCTATTATTATGCAACATTTGTCGCATCTCCTCCCTTTGTTCGGCTAGCATAGCCCGAATCATGGCTTGCACCGCAGCCATTGTTATTGGTTCTGGTGCTGCTGCTACAACAGGTATTTGCTCAATCACTGGCGGTTGATTCCTGTTTTCATCTGTGTTTCCAACGCCACTCCTTGTTCTCACCATTTTTGATCTACACACCAAATAATTTCACCTTATTACTCCAAACGATTACATGCTAGTTCTAATATCGTATACATACGCTTAGAATCCTAAACACATAAACCTTCAGATCCGGTTGGCAACAAACCGTAGATCCGAACAAATAATATCATATATGGCAACATATAACATTTAGCACATCAAAGCATTTTTTTAGGCAACTCTCCTAAAATAACTAGTGCTCGTGTCTAAAATCCAACAGACACACATCTCATCATTACATTTAGCATTCTAAGTTTAAGTCTAGAAATCCTACAAATTCCTAGTTCGCTTAAACTAATGCTTTGATACCAACTGTGACATCCCCAAAATCTCGGCCAGAAAAGACCGATTTTCATTTATGCTTTTAAATATTTTCAGAGTAAATCCTTTTGATTTGAAAGAGTTGCGGAATTTGTTCCCAAAACAAAACATGATAAAATAATATTTATCAAAGCATTTCATCAAGAGATGCATTTCATTATATAATCAAAACTCGGGATGTCATGTTCCGATACAGACCATAAAGCATAAACGATAAACATTACAAGTCATTCAACAAATATATACATATACAGACTTGTAAACAAAACAACAAGATGATCCATCCATCTTACGCCCTTGTGCCACTTCCTGTAATACAAATAAAACTGAGTGGGTCAGGCTTGGGAGCCTGGTGAGCATATAGGGTTTTCAACCCACAATAAATAAGTTATATTTAATTTCACCAACCAAACACTATCCCGATTACCCATTCCCGTTATCCTCACTTTACGTCCCTAAAACAACTATCTCAAGGGACCTAATCTAGGATTTTCATCGGGACGGACATCACTTGCGAAGGGGCTTCCTCAACAATAGATATCCTAAAGGCAACCATGAGGGGGATAGAGTACACCGGTGAACACATCGTTCACAACACCTACAGGTTATGAACCTGCTAGCGTTCCACTGGACTGTCTAGAAAGAGTCCGTGGTCGTTATCCATACTCCGCTGAATAACTAGATCAACGACAACAACAACATTGAGGCCTCTCATCTGTTTATTACACACCAACTATCTACCCATGTTCTACCCAACATATTAGTAGATAAAAATATACATTTGTATACATAGTTTAAAGAAAACTGTATAGCATGCTTGAATCAACACATATTTCACATAACAGATGAGGCACACATACACATAACACATATCTCATAAAGAAATAAACAGATCTATAAGATAGAAGAGAGTGAATACTCATTCACACATAACACAACCAAATATATACACATAGCACGTATTTTTATATAAAATACTTCGTATTATTGTATTAGAAGAAATAACTACACACTCACTTGATCAGAAGACGATCCGACAGCACTACGGCTTATAGAAGTAGTATTCCTCAGCAGATCTGGAAGATCTCCTCGAAAATCGAACTTCTCGCGGGCAGAGCTTCGACTCGGGAACCGCGCTTCTCGGGATCTTCGGGGTCTCGGGACTTGCCTCGGGGCTAGAGTATGATACCGGGACTTCGGGGTAGCTTCGGCACGAAAAACGATGCAAAAGACTAGAGAGAAGAGAAGAAATTGAACAACAAATGAGGCTGCCTTCGGATCCTTTATATAGAGGCTGGAGCCTCGGAGTACGCGGGGCGTACAGGCGTACGCAGCGCGTACGCGTCCGAAATCGTCATTGCATGCGTCATCCGAAGTGTCGACACTATCGGAGTTACGCGATAGCGTAACCTCGTACGCGGGGCGTACTCCGGATTACACCGGTGACACGGCTTCGGATAATGCCTCCGATTTATAATTAAATTTAATTATTAAATGATTAATAAACTTCGGAAATTCATAACTTCTTCATATGAACTCCGTTTTCGACGTTCTTTATATCCACGTGAAGGTGAGACTACGCTCTACGACTTTCGTTTAGACTCCGTCGGCTAGTTTCGACTTTATTTTTATTAATTATTTTTAATAGGCCGCGACAGAAACTTTCGTTATAAATTCATAACTTCTTCGTTTGACGTCCGTTCTCGCCTAACTTTTTATCGCTTCGATACCAACAATGAGATCTTCGATTCTCATTTAGATTGCTTCGGCTAACAACCGCTCGATCTCAATTCGAGTATTTCAGGCTGCACACCGCTAAGCCGGAACTTCGATAAATCATAACTTCCTCATACGAAGTCAGATTTGGGCGTTCTATATATATTCGGAAACCTCATTTCGACTACTCCAACATTAACCAAAGATATTAAGTTTATTTTACACTTAAATTTTGACGCTTATTTTTATTCTTAATTATTCAAACCACGTAATTAAGCAATTAAGCACAAAACACATAATACAATCTTATTATTTCAAAACGGGTTACAAAGGTTAACCTAGACTATTATATTGCTAAATATGGCAAGCCCGGAAACACAGGCGTTACATTACGAATATGATTTGAGCATTGGATTAAACCCACGCTCACTTGGATCACTCCATGAATTGTATCACGAGTGATTGGTGAGACGATAACATCTTATATTCTTGAAATCGAGATGTGTGAGTTGTATCTTGCGAATCGGTTGCACATTGATAATATGTAAACACACTAGTAACTATGGTGTTATAAAACATATTGTTGTGTGTAATTCGGTGCGTGAGTGCAAGCGAGCATTGTATCAAAGTTTATCCATTCCTTTTATTCAAAGTGGGATAAAAGCGATATCTTTGGGCCCCTCGATGGTTTAGTGATGACAAACGTAAATGCTCGGCCGGGCTAGGGCTAATTTGATTTGTTCAATTAGTCAGTCGTCATAAATCGGGAATCGAGATATAGTACAAAGAGAATGATTTGAAATCATATCTCATACGATATCAAGAATGGAGGAATATATGATCCCTTATCTAAGGACACGCGTATCTGATATGATCAGAGTTGACAGCGGCTTTGGAAAGCTACGATTGCAGATCGGGATCCGAAGTCATATGCATAATAGTTGTTAGACTTATCCAAGTGGGAGACTGTTGGATTAGTGTCTAAGTCCATAATTATTTTGGTATGTACTTGACCCGATGGTGCATGGTCCTTTTGGGTTGCCTTCACCAAAGCAACTTGAATGGAGAAATAAATAAAGAGAGAGAGGTTATTATGATTTATTAATATGTTATAAGAATAATATATTAAAGGAGAAATCATATTTGTTTAATTAATATTGGTCAATAATTAATTAAGAATTAATTTTGTGATCAAGTGTAATTAATTAAACTAGAGGGGCTGAATTGTAATTATGTGATAGTTACAAAATAAGGTAAGGATTATCTTATATATATGGTGAACGAATTTGAGGTGTAAATCCCTTAGAATTCGTGTATGATAAGGATTCAAGGATTATCTTATTGGTTGCTTGGTGGATAAGCAACTAGATAAGGATAATGACTGAAACCCTATCTCTACACCTATATATAAACACCCCATAGGGTCATGAATTCGTGGATCCCTTCCCAAGAAGTCTTAGAGACGAATTCTAACACCTCTCCTCTCTCTTTATACCTTCTCCATTTGCTCTTGGTGTTTGTAAGCCATTAGAGGAGTGACACTTGTGACTCTCAGCTTTCCAAGGTCAGTTCAAGGAGGAATTGGATTGTTATTGCTATATAACAATCAAGGTATGTTCTTAAACCTAATTACATGTGAATTCTGATTTCCATATGCTAGAATTAGGGTTCAAAGTCTTGGATTCAAAGTATGTACAATAGAGAAACCTAGATCCAAGCTTTAGGGTTTTAATGAGCACATAGGATGTCTTATGACCAAAACCCATCAACTTCTTCCAAAATCTGGAAGTGAAACGCACATCTCGATCTGACACAATCGGGATCGGCACCCTATGCCGCGATACCACCTCTCTCACACATATCTCTGCTAACTTCTCCGCAAAAGAACTCTCACTAATGGCGAGAAAGTGAGTGCTCTTTGTCAAGCGGTCTACTATCACCCAAATTGAATCGACACCCCTCGCCGTTCTCGGCAATTTGGTGATAAAATCCATGGATAACTGTTCCCATTTCCACTCTGGGACTTTCAGTGGCTACAACTTACCATGCGGTCTCTGATGTTTGGCCTTAACCCTACGACAGGTTAGGCACCTCTCAACAAACCACGTTACATCTCTCTTCATACAGGGCCACCAATACTCCCTTTTAAGATCCATAAACATCTTAGTGGCCCCGTGATGGATCGAGAATCTCAATCTATGCGCCTCCTCCATCAAGATGGTACGCGTTCCTCCAACAAACGGTACCCAAATCCGACCCTGGAAGGTCATAAACCCCCTGCTATCGGTCACGAACTCCGACACCTGTCCGATAACTCGCTTTCTCTTACGGTTCTCCGGTCTCACTGCCTCAGCCTGAGCCCCTCTGATGGTGTCCAATTCCGGAGTTATCATCGTCAATCTCATACAAATATCCCGAATCGGGGTGCTCTCTGCCCTACGACTTAGGGCGTTTGCTACCACATTAGCCTTGCCTGGGTGGTACAGGATCTTGCAATCATAATCCTTTACCACATCCAACCATCTCCTCTGACGCATGTTCAGGTTTGGCTGATCCATCAAATACTTCAAACTCTTGCGGTCCGTGTATATCATACACCGAACCCCATACAGATAATGACACCAAATATTGAGGGCGAACACCACAACCCCCAACTCTAGATCGTGGGTGGGATACCTTGCCTCATGGGGCTTCAGCTGCCTCGATGCGTACGCGATCACATGCCCCCTCTGCATTAACACCGCGCCCAACCCAGATATTTATGTGTCACAATACACCACGAAGTCCTCCATCCCATCTGGAAGAGCCAACACTGGGGCTTCGCACAATCTTTGGCGAAGAGTCCCAAATGAGGCCTGCTGCTCTGGGCCCCAGCTGAACACCACACCCTTCCGGGTCAACCTGGTGAGAGGAACAACAATCTTGGAGAAATCCCTGATGAACCTCCGATAATAGCCGACCAACCCTAGAAAACTCCTGATCTCAGAAGGAGATTTCGGCACCTCCCAACTCATCATTGCCTCGATCTTGGCCGGATCAACTAAAATCCCCTTTTGGTTAACGAGGTGACCAAGAAACTACACCTCTCGTAACCAAAAATCGCAATTGGAGAATTTGGCATAAAGCCTCTCCGATCTCAGCATGCTGAGGATTTCTCGCAAATGTTCCTCATGCTGCTCCCTAGATTTCGAATACACCAAAATGTCGTTAATGAACACAATCACTGATCAATCCAGCATCGGTCTGTATACCCTGTTCATGAGATCCATGAACGCTGCAGGCGCATTGGTGAGCCCGAATGACATCACCACGAACTCGTAATGCCCATAACGAGTCCTGAATGCGGTCTTCTAGATATCCTCCTCGCGCACCCTCATCTGATGATATCTAGATCTCAGATCAATCTTGGAAAACCAAGATGCTCCTTGCAGCTGATCGAACAAATCGTCGATCCCCGGCAAAGGATAACGGTTCTTGACCGTTAACTTATTCAACTCTCGATAATCTATGCACGTTCGGTGCGAACCATCCTTTTTCTTCACAAAAAGGATCGGTGCTCCCCACGGCGAGCTGCTCGGCCGTATAAACCCCTTCCCCAGCAGCTCCTGAAGCTGCGAGGATAACTCTTGTATCTATGGAGGTGCAAGGCGATAGGGCGCCTTGGCAATAGGTGCTGCCCCTGGAATCAAATCAATGCGAAACTCAACCTGCCTCTCGGGAGGCACACCCGGTAACTCCTCGGGAAAGACATTCGAGAATTCATGCACTATCGGGACCTCCTCAACCGTACTCGGTCTCTCTGCACCAACTCTCGTATCCATCACATACGCTACAAAACCACTACAGCCCTGCTGTAGACTCTGCCTCGCTCTAGCAGCCGAACAAAACGCTGAATCGGGATGGGTACCCTCGCCGTACATCGTAAGAACTCCCCCACTTAGGTCTCGTATAATCACCAGTTGCCGCTCGCAGTCGATAACTGCTCCAAATCTGCTCAACCAATCCATGCCTACGATGACACAGACGTCCCCCATCGCAATCGGGACCAAATCAATAGGAAACTCTACACCGAAAATCTTGAGTACACATCCTCGAATCACCTCCGTGGCATACACTACTCTCTCGTCGGCGATGGAGACTCTCAGAGGTCGACTCAACGCCTCTCGACTAATACTGATGTGCTGACTAAAAGCCAATGATATAAAAGATCGACTTGCACCCGAGTCAAATAACACCAAAGCAGGTACAGAACTCACAAGAAAAGTACCTACGCATATCATAATATAAGCACAAATCTCAAACATTAAAATAAATACATGAAAGAATACATACCAGCCACGACATCGGGCGCTGCGCGGACCTCTTCCGCAGTCAACTGGAAGGCTCTCCCCCGAGCCTTCGGCGTCTCGGTCTTCACCAGCCGACTATCAGAAGCTCTAACAGCAGCAGGGGCAGACCCCTGAGAAGCTCCCTGTGCTGACCCTCGCAGTAGCGGACACTCGGCCTTCCGGTGTCCGGTCTGGTTGCAGTGAAAACACACTACAAACCCCTTGGGGCAGTCCTTGGCCATATGCCCCTCCTTGCATACTTGTAGCAAGATCTAGCTCTACAAACTCCATCATGACCCTTGCCGCACTTTCCACAAGTGCGGCCCTTCTGGCTCCCTGCTCTGGAATCAGTGGGCTTGGCCCGCTTGGCTGCTAGCTGGGACTGTGCCGGTCGACGATCCCTCCCCTGAGACTCCGCCTCCTCCCTAGCCTGCTCTGATACAAACTTGTAACACCGTAAATTTCCAAAACAATTTTTCGCATTTTATAAAAAACATAATTCATTCATTATTCATAACAACATCATTGTTTAAAACTCAATTCATAACATATATCAATCCCAAGATCTCATAACATAAAAATCCCGTGTGTGTACTGATCAAGCCGGCGCCTTTCCGCGATCCTCACTAGCTTGAGTCTCTAGCTCGATCTCCCTCTTCCGGGCATTTTCCTGAAGCTCAGCAAATGTCCGGTACGAGGAGTTTGCCACGAACTCCCAAATATCTCTCCTCAAAATACTCAAATAACGACTCATACGTGCCTGCTCAATAGACACGTGTTCAGGGCAGAACATCATCCTCTCATGAAACATCCTGGTAATAACCGTAACAGACTTCGTACCCTGCTTGAGGGTCAAAAACTCCTGTGCCAACCGATCCCGTTCCACCGAGGGAACGTACTCATCACGAAACATGGTGGTGAACCTCTCCCAGGTCACCGCAGCAAGCTCTGCTGGAGAATAGTGTGCTGTCGCGAACTTCCACCAGTCCTTCGCCCCCAAGCGAAGCTGGTTCAGCGCAAACCGAACCCTCAAGTGCTCCGGGCACGAGCATGTATAGAAACACCCCTCAATGTCAGATACCCATCTCATCGCTGCAATTAGATCTTGCGTCCCATCAAATTCTAGTGGCTTCGTGTTGCTGAACTCCCTGAACAACAACGACTCACCCCTTGTGGCCTAGCAGCAGCGACGGCTGCAGTAGCCGCTGCAACAGCAGCCTCAGAAAGAGCGGCATAACGCTCGTCAAAAGTCTCAATCAGCATGGTCTTAATATACCCGAACATCTCTGGTATCTCTTCCCTGATGGCCGCAGCCACCTCCTCATGGATGATCCGGCGGATCTCCTCATCACTAGTCTCGCTGCTCTCTGGCGCATGACGTGTCCTCACCATGATCTACCTCTGAAATACAGCATACGATAAATTAGAAACTCACTCAAGCATACTGGCACTCGATAACTCATCCCTCCTTGATCCCTGGCATCCCGAAGATTCTTACTTGAACTGTACACCGCCCCGGTGTTTTCAGTAGTAAGGGCCCAATACTACCGTCCACACCATATCAGTATACACCCTAAGTCCTCCTCCTAGGATCCCAAGTCCCAAGTACTCTATTATGCATAATCCACTCTCTAACAGATCTCTCATAAGCTCCTCACTGCTACCTACTCACTCTCAAGCATCTCATAGCAACTCACCTCCCCCTAGGCTAAGGCATCACAAATCAGGCCACTCTGGTCCTAATAGGAATACCTAGCCCACTCTAGCACGAGAATACATCATATCAATCTCATAAACATATAACATAAGGGTATTTTGGGAAATCACCGTTCGGGCGCTGACTGATCGTACACACGACTCTGCTCTGCGTTTTCCAAAAATCTTTTACTCTTTTTAGAAAACTTGGTTCTCTTTTGAAAATATTTCTCAAATCCTCAGTTTGAGTTCAAATATGCCCGAAGGTGTACTCGAATCCCTCAAACCAAAGCTCTGATACCAACTTGTAACATCATAAATTTCCAAAACAATTTTTCGCATTTTATAAAAAACATAATTCATTCATTATTCATAAAAACATCATTGTTTAAAACTCAATTCATAACATATATCAATCCCAAGATCTCATAACATAAAAATCCCGTGTGTGTACTGATCAAACGGCGCCTTTCCGTGATCCTCACTAGTACCTGAAACACATAACATAAAACACTGTAAACACAAAGCTTAGTGAGTTACCCAAAATACCACATATAACACATATTATCCACTCGAGGCTATAACTCTGTGGGTCCGTGCACCCAAACTCTGTGAACCCTCAGGTTCTAACTCTGTAAACATGCACAGCATAAATCACATAGAATAATGCAGTGCAACACATAACATATATATATAGCATACAAACACTGTATCACATAAATCTAGTTACCTACTCAAGGTAAAGTATAGTGAGAAGACTCACCTCGGAATCTCTGACTCGGTAAACTCTGGTCTAGGCCCTGCCTAATCACATGAAATAAATACTCTAATTAATACAACCCTTAGGGCTAGGCTAATCTCTTTCTCTCTATACATCCTCTAGGAAGGGTAAAAGACTATCCTACCCTTCCGATGACTCTAAGTTCCAAACATTGACTAACCCTAAAAGTCAACAAAGTCAACGGTCAACCTTGACCAAACTCACCAAGTGCACAACTGTGACTCGGCGAGTCCACACGTGTTCTTCACTCTCCTAGTCCTCATTCGACTCACCGAGTCAACCTCAACTCTGCAAATCATCACTGATCACAATCTGTGAAATGTCCCGACCCAACTCGCCGAGTCCGGCTCCTGACTCGGCGAGTACCATCGTGCACTCTGTCCTCTAGATTCCCTCTGACTCACCGAGTCGCTTCCCTAACTCAGTGAGTCACCAACTGTGTGATTATCGGGAAAACCCTCGTCCTACTCGTCAAGTCGGCTAATGGACTCAGCGAGTTCATGCCATGCTCAAGCTGAACTGACCTCTTGAGGTCAGATCCGCTCCTCTAAACCATAGATCCAGCTTCCCAAAGCATTATAATCACGTAAAGCTAACATCTTGGTGCTCATGCAAGGGCTCAAAGGCCTTATTTGAAGATATGGCCTCTAAAATGAAATCCTAAGCTCATAACCTACATTAACACCCATAAAGCTCAAGGGAAAAGGGTCTCTGGACCTCTTTGGGTCCAGATCTACAGCACCAACACGAGAAGGGACCAATTACTCCATATAACCAACCTCTAAAGGGGCCAAAAAGTCCTAACTCTAATAATTACACCATAAACTGAAGAAGGGTCGAATGAATACCTCAAAATGAAGTGTCTGAGCCCTGGAATCACTGGATTAGCGCCCTCTTCAGCCTCCTCTTGTCTTGGTCCTCTTCTATTTGCAAAAACACTAACAATGATCAAGAAATGACTCCTTTCCTCTCACAAACGCTCTAGCTCACTTAGGGTTTCTCTCTGGGGTCTAGTAGCCGCAAATGACGGCCATAAGGCCCTTTAAATAGGCCCCAAACCCGAGGAATTAGGGTTTCATTAAACAGCATGGACTCGCCGAGTCCTTGGGGCGACTCGCCGAGTCCAGCCAGCCACCCGGATAATGATTCACGTCTCTACTCGGCGAGTCTACGCATCAACTCGCCGAGTTCTTCCACAAAACTTGAAATTCAACGAATAAATATAATACTTGAAATTCCGGATGTTACACCAAGAGACCCAGGGCGTGCCAGATAAACTGTAGCATTTGTTATATAATGCAATGTCACATAAAAATCATATATATTTGTATTATGTAGCATTTGTTGCGTGGACTAGTTATTATATGATAAAATAACCATAATACGTATATGAAAAGTTTATACTAGTTTATTTGTAATAATATTTAAATTGTTAAATAACATTTTTATAAACAAGATTTATTGTGTTTTTGCATAAAGGATAATATATTTATATAAACAAAATATATAGGCACATGTATCCCCCCGAAATAACTAAAATATTAAAAAGGGCCATCAGCACTCACCCTTGAAGCGTGAGTTCCATTTGTTCGAATTCAATTTCTTTTTAGAAACTTGTCGTAAGAAACCACAAATCCACCAATCTTGAACTTTTAAATACTCTCGGGACCTTTTCGTAACGAATTTAAACTATTGAGGGCTGTTTGGTAATTTAATTAAGCAAAATAGGACTGCTTTGGTTAAAATAAAAAAAGGAGGGATTAAATGGTTCAAGTAGGATTAATGTTTGAATATTTGGATATGTTTTTCTAAAAATAACCAAGGAGGGCTTTTTTTTTTGTTTTTTTTGTTTTTTTTGTTTTTTGAGCAAATGGGTCCAATATTTGGGGTTTGGGACTGATTTCTTAATGCTTTGTCAAATAAGGGTTCATTTTGTCATTTTTAAAAGAACTTAAAAGGGATTAGGGCTTTTATCTAAAGGAATCTTATGGAGGGACCATTTTTGTTTAATGGCCCAAACTTTAAACGAATATATGGCTTCTTGTTCCCGATTCCATTCATTGATCGGGCAAGTGAAAGGTATGAACGAAAGCGGCTGAGCGATGGCGACTGAAAGGAATCACGAGGATAGACGAACGAGGATGACGAGAGGGAAGCACGAAGGTTCGTCGGTCGACTCGCAAGCCGAGATGGTCTCCGGGGTTCGATTAGACCGAAGAAGAAGATAGGAAGGAGCAGCGGGGCTGCGCTCTATCTCCTCCGGCAGCGACATGCGAAGTCCGGGCGTCGCAAGCAGCGGTAGCAACAAAGATGAGACCTTCGGCGGTCTGTGGCGATGGGAACACCAGAGAAAGAAAACGAAGGGAAAGGAGGTTTCCGGTGAGGTGTCGCGAGCAGCAGCAGTGACGAAGACGAGGTCTTCGGTGGGATTTTCTCTACGGAAGAAAAAGCGGAGTGCAAGAGCTTGGTCATCAATGGTGGAAACCGGTAATCCTCTTGATTCATCTTATTTATTTATTTATTATTATTATTATTATTATTATTATTATTATTATTATTATTATTATTATTTGATTTGGCATCCAATCCAAAGGATGATGATGCAGGCAGAGTAATCGATCAAGGGGGTGTTTGGGTTTGTTTCATTTGACAGGGAAGTGAAGGAGAACAAGGGTGAAGAACAACAACAAAACCTTTAGGTCACTAAATCTTTTTCTGACTTTTCACCGGCTAAAACATTAAATTACATTTATTTCCCCATCTAAAAGTTAAACCATGTCATTTTTAGTCCCTTTAGTCATTTTACATATAAAAGTTAAACCAAATATTTTAATTTTTGATTTTTTCCCTTCAAAAACTAATACAAACACATTTTAAAAAACAATTTTTACAAAAAATTCTTTTACAAAAAGGACTTTTGCCCCACAAAAGCTAAGCCAAACATGCTCGAAGAAGGATCAAAAGAGGGTTGTTGCCCTCTTGGATGTGTCCCTGGCAGTAATTGAAGGACAATCAGGAGAAGCAGAAGACCTTTGGCGTGTGATTTTATTTAAGGTGAAACTTGGAAGCATAATGAGTTGTACAATAATTGGTATAATCGCTAGTTTATTGTATTGATTCAATCATTTTTTTATGTATTCTGTAAAATTTATTGGTTTCATTATATGTGTATTGATGTATGTTTTTAATTGGGTATGTATTTTATGTATTAGATTCTTTACATTGAATGTATTGGTTGTTTTCCATTTATATACGAATGACAAACCATTTCTTGATAAATGTAATCTATGTTCATTTGTTATCAAATTGTTACAAAAATTTGTGTAATTAGAAAAACCTAGATCCAATGCTTTAGGGTTTGCATGTGTACCATAGGATTGATATTTTGCTCATAACCCAACAGTTATAACCTACTAGAAACTTGGAAACAAGTAGAATCGGTGTACAAAGTACTTAGATTTCACATTGATATGTGAATTCAACAACTACTTAACTACAGTGACTATCCATATTTAAGTCATTCTTTAAATCGAACATCTTTGTACATTCATGTAGACACATCATGCACTTGACCTAGAAGTAGAAATTAGGTCAGAGTCTCATAGGAACTTAAATCAAAGTTGAAAGTAGGACTAATATACCTGATTCCTCAATTTCACTTAAATCTCGAAACCACTATATAGAAATGCCAATAAACCGATAAAAATAAATTAAAAACATTATTTCTAACTTGAATAAGAGTTAGGAAACTCAAAAATAATTTGAAGTCTCAAAGATTCAATTTATTTTGATATTCAAAGATTTACTAAATCTCAAAACCTAAAAATCCCTAAAACCTAAATTTATAAACTTTAACACCTAAAACTCCATAAAATTTATTATGAACCTTATAATATCAATTTAAAATAATTAAATTCAGGAAAATATAATCAATGAGAAATAAAATTTAGGTTATTTAACCTTATTCCACATGTCAAAAATCCAAGAGTAATGAATCAAATTCTATTTAAAATGCAAACTTTATAAAAATTTGGAAAAAGTTTATAAAATTTACAAGAAACAATTTAAATGAATGAAAAGAAGTGAGAATCTCCTCTCTCCTCTTCAATTTTCGGCTCCCCTCCCCCAAGACAACCAATTCCCCAAATTTTCAATTAATTCTTCTCTTCTCCCACATTTTAATCTCCTCTCATTCTCTCTCACACTCTTCATCACCACCACTCCACTTTCTCTACTCTCTCCCTCTAACTCACGATTTAATATCCAAGAACAACCATTTTACATAAAATCTTTATCATCTAAAGGTGTTCATCAAAGGTAATCATGAAATCTTCCATTTTCTCTTCATTTTTCTTTCATTTCATTAAGATTATTTGCATTTTCTCCTTCTTCTACTCCATTCTATTGTAAAATCATGGACACCTGTACCTACTCACGGTCTTGATGATGACGGTGGTAGGATTTCACCCAAAAACAACATGCATGTTGCAAATAGTGAAGTCCCATGACCTAAACCCAAGTCAAAATCAAGATAATGCACATTTCTACAAGTTTTGGGTGAAAAATCACCACATACACCATGAGTTTTCTTTCAAACACAAATTTTGAACATTTCAAACTCATGCATGGCCATTAAACCAACATGTATGTGAAGTTTTTTCATTTTGGAATGTTAGATGTTCAGAGTTCATTGCTAAAAGCTTTCAATTGTGTTCATCAAAGATTTTATTTACATAAAAAATACCTAAAACTCATTTTCTTCCCAACTCCGATTTTTTCCAAAATCCCACCAACAAAATGAGTAGTTTTGGAAGTTTTTAGAAAATAATTCATTTTTCTCGAATTATTATAATTATTGCAAGAAAATAGATCAATAATTCATATAAAATACATTCTGAAGTCCATAAATCTTGGATAATCCATGGATGACTCCTAAAGTTAATAAAGGCTTCTCCTTAAGTTTCATAAATTTTTGTTACCGTTTGGTATGATTTTTAATTTTCATTTTGTTTAGTTCTAATAAATCATAAAACCACGATAGAGAATTTGAAAAGCCTATCCATCATTTTTTACTGCTCCTATACCATGTGGAATGCTCAAAAAAATATTTTGTAGATTTTTCATTATGTATTTATATTTTTCCATGATTTTTGGGTATATAATGGACAAAAATTGGGAAAAATAGTTTTACTCATCCAAAATTCATGTATATTTACCAGAACATCTTATATTACATTAGAATGCTATATAAAAAGTTGGATACTTTTTCTCTTCTATATGCTATTTTTTTCTATTTTCCTAAGATTAAATACACATAAATCCAAAACTCGGATTCCGTATATGAAAATCACATTTTATATTTTTCACATCTTATGTACACTGTATATATAAATTTTTCAAAAAGTTTTGTAATTTTCCTTAACTGTTTAATAGTTATTCACGAATTAATGCTTATTTAAGTGAATAAAACTATGAAAATAGCTACACCATGTGAAACCCAACTTTTATATTTTCCAGGCTTTTTATGTTTAATAACACTAGTACACAAATTTTGGAAAATTTTTGAAATTGTTTTTTTATTTATCTTCATTTTTGTTATCATAAATGACCAGAAATCATTAAATAAGGTTAAACTGTTTGAAAATCCATTTTTATATTTTTCTCAGATTATATATGTTGGATGAAAGTAGTGCACAAAGTTTGGGGAATTTTCTTAACTAGATATTATTTTTCGTGAATTTGTATCGATTTAGATAATTATATATAGGAAAAATGGCAATATTTATCTAAAATTCATGAAACATTTTCTAGAAATCTTCCACTACAATTGGAACACAAATAAAAAATTTGTGATTTTTAATTGCTATTTGCTTTTTAACTATAGTTTCTTGATGTAAAACACCACTAAACTACAAAAGCCAGATTTTATTAATCAAAACTATCATTTAATAATTTTCCCAGTGATGTGAAATAGTTACACAAAAAGTCTAAGAATTTTTCATGATAATGTACTATTTTTCCATGATTTTATGATGTTTTAAAGGAATTAAATGGAGGAAAAAAATAGTTAAACATATTAAAAATCTTGAAAAATTACAAGGAGGTTCTAAATTATAGTTAGAACTGAAATCTAAAGTTTGGAAATTTTTAGAACTGATTTGATTTAGTTTTTGAATTTTTAACTTGTAAAACCATTCAAAAATGCTAAAATACATTTCAAATAATAACACAAAATGGGATTTGTCACTTGCAAATGTTAATAAGTCAATTGGTATATGAGAATCTGAATTTTTAAAAAATAATTTGCAACTTATACAAAACCTGATGTTTGACACATTATTGGCATAATTCTATTGTAGAAATTAAATATACTAGAGTTATATTTTCCATTACAACCTTATTAGTGTATAACATTATTGTATGGAATCGGTAGTAGGTTGTGTGGAATGTGGTTCAAGGCATCGTTAGCATTATCACAAAGCATTGTGAGTATTCACGTCTCCCCTTATTTTCAGTTTTGGGGTGGAAAAGCATGTCCAAAGATTGTTTATTGTTCGTTGTATTTAATTTGACTTATATCAAACTTGGTTGCTATATTTTGTTGTGTATGTATATGTTATTGTTAATTCATGAGGCCTTATCGTGTTTAAGTCCGTGAAATCAGTTCACAAAACTCATTAACTCAATTGAGCACATGGTCATTATAGACCGGTTCAATTGCTTCTTTTTTGTGGACAACAAATTGTTTTCTTTTAGTGAAAACTTACCTTCGGGTATTCTATTTTAGACCGATTCATCCAATTTTTTAGACCAGTTCAACCAGTTGGATCAGTTGAACCACTAAATTGGCAAGACTATCGATTTAATGTCTGGTTCGCTTTGATTTTTGATCCGGTTTTTAAAACCTTGGTAAATATGTTTTGCAAGTGTCTGGTTTTATCTGTGGTATACACCAAATCTTACTATTATTAAATGTATTAACCTTATAAATGATGAATGTATATAAAATAATTAATGTGATATAATTATTTTTATAAAAAATAATAGTCTAAAAAGCAAATCTCACAAGATAAAAAAAAAAACTTATTGATTTTATTAATAATAATCTAGTAAAAGCAAAAAAAGAAAATTGTAAACAAAAAATATAGTAAGGTATCTTATGATAGTATTTTTATTTTTTTTGTAAAAATAGGTTATTTGTGGGAAAAAATTAATAAAAGTTTATGACATTTATCCAAGTGTTTAACTTTTTAGAAAACCAAACGTTTCAACTGATTACTGTGTAACTTATTTATTCTTTAAACTTACAAAAATATTTCGAACGAAAACCCATTAAAATAGGCTCGACTTTCTTAATATTTGAAAATGCTTAACAAACTCTACTTTCCCAATGTATAAAGACTTGGGATGCTTTAATTGTCACATTCAAACGTGTTTGTAAAATATATGTGGATAAAATAAAATTATGACATAAGTATATAAATATATATTTTGATTTAGTAGATTTGTATTTAACAATTAACTGATAAAGAAAAATTAAATAAAAAACAATATATGACCAACTATTTGATATGTCAATTCAATAAAGATTACGTAATATTTTTTTTTGTTACTTGGCAATAGTTGTAGATGTCAAATTAAAGGAAAATATATCTTATTATTATTAAATGTATTAACCTTATAAATAATGAATGTATATAAAATAATTAATGTGATATAATTATTTTTATAAAAAATAATAGTCTAAAAAGCAAATCTCACAAGATAAAAAAAAAACTTATTGATTTTATTAATAATAATCTAGTAAAAGCAAAAAAAGAAAATTGTAAACAAAAAATATAGTAAGGTATCTTATGATAGTATTTTTTATTTTTTTTTTATTTTTTTATTTTTATTTTTTTTTTTTTTTGTAAAAATAGGTTATTTGTGGGAAAAAATTAATAAAAATTTATGACATTTATCCAAGTGTTTAACTTTTTAGAAAACCAAACGTTTCAACTGATTACTGTGTAACTTATTTATTCTTTAAACTTACAAAAATATTTCGAACGAAAACTCATTAAAATAGGCTCGACTTTCTTAATATTTGAAAATGCTTAACAAACTCTACTTTCCCAATGTATAAAGATTTGGGATGCTTTAATTGTCACATCCAAACGTGTTCGTAAAATATATGTGGATAAAATAAAATTATGACATAAGTATATAAATATATATTTTGATTTAGTAGATTTGTATTTAACAATTAACTGATAAAGAAATATTAAATAAAAAACAATATATGACCAACTATTTGATATGTCAATTCAATAAAGATTACGTAATATTTTTTTTTACTTGGCAATAGTTGTAGATGTCAAATTAAAGGAAAATATATCTTATTATTATTAAATGTATTAACCTTATAAATAATGAATGTATATAAAATAATTAATGTGATATAATTATTTTTATAAAAAATAATAGTCTAAAAAGCAAATCTCACAAGATAAAAAAAAAACTTATTGATTTTATTAATAATAATCTAGTAAAAGCAAAAAAAGAAAATTGTAAACAAAAAATATAGTAAGGTATCTTATGATAGTATTTTTATTTTTTTTTTGTAAAAATAGGTTATTTGTGGGAAAAAATTAATAAAAATTTATGACATTTATCCAAGTGTTTAACTTTTTAGAAAACCAAACGTTTCAACTGATTACTGTGTAACTTATTTATTCTTTAAACTTACAAAAATATTTCGAACGAAAACCCATTAAAATAGGCTCGACTTTCTTAATATTTGAAAATGCTTAACAAACTCTACTTTCCCAATGTATAAAGACTTGGGATGCTTTAATTGTCACATTCAAACATGTTCGTAAAATATGTGGATAAAATAAAATTATGACATAAATATATAAATATATATTTTGATTTGGTAGATTTGTATTTAACAATTAACTGATAAAGAAAAATTAAATAAAAAACAATATATGACCAACTATTTGATATGTCAATTCAATAAAGATTACGTAATATTTTTTTTTACTTGGCAATAGTTGTAGATGTCAAATTAAAGGAAAATATATGTTCTAAAATTTGAATTTTTTTTTATATATGCTAATAAAACTAGTTGAATAAAATTTATTTAAAAGGCACTAATAAAAATAAATGATTATTATTTTTATTTTTATCCTTACCGATATAAATTTTGGCCATATAAATTTTTATCCTTGTAAATGAAAATTAGATCAAGCTAATGGCCATATAAATTTCGATTTCACCGATTCCCAAAATAACAACCAAAAACAAACTAATAAACAATTCAAGCATAATGGTTTTAAAAAATGGAGGCACAATGATACTTTAGCCTCAATTACACATAATATAATGTTACAATAAAGTTTTTGTCAATATTATACAGAAACCAAATATTTATTTTGATACCACCCTAACAATAAAGTTTTTATCAATATTACATAGAAAACCAAATATTATTCAAGCCATATAGCATCACATATGATCATAGTTCAAGAAAAAACAACATTAATACAAAGAGTACACAACGTGAAATTGGAAACAAATAACACCCTCAAAACTGGAACATAGAATCATGAAGGAGCAAATCTACAACAGTCCGTACCAAACCAAAAGAGGAGCGTAATCCAAGAACTTTAACATATGTAGCAATAAACTTTTAGCGGGAACTATATATGAGATTAGCAGCCACCAAGAAAAAAACACTAGAATATATGCAGCAATGGATCAGCCTAAAAGAACTTTTAGTGGAAGAATGGCCATTGGGACACCATCGATCAATTTTTTAAGCATAACAACTCCAACTAACAACAAGATCAAATTTACATCCACCAGGAGAAAGGAACCTCTATTGCCAACAATAAATTGAGGCAAGAATACCCAAAATAACAACATAGTTTGGAAGTTTTACCAAATAAGTAACCAACTTTAAACTTGAACTATACCAAGAACCACATCAGACTCTTCAAAAGGTGTTTCATGGAGTATACTTTCTGTCCGAAACACATAGTTTCCCATTGCTAAAAGTTTTACAGTTTCTTTCTGAGGGGAGTTTGGTACAACCCATTTATGCATAAAGAAATCCATAAGCATTTCTTACACCTACATTTATATATTGGACATAAAACCTCACATATCAGCACATCTATTGTGTATGTTGTTGTGCGGAACCACTTCGGTGAAATCAAAGAGAATAAGCTAGATATAGCAATGTACTTCTTTGTTCATTTTACCCTTTTATCTTAACATGGCCATTAAGACTCATTCAAGACACAACTTTAAAAGCAACGTTGAACAATAAAAATCAATTTACATGAGCAAAATTAAAAGGAACATTTTAAGATAAATAAGCATATTCTTCCTCTTATTCCATAACATCCATATGAGTGCTTTTCACTCAGAGTCGAATGCATAGAAAACCTACAACATCAAGAATAAAACATTACTCGATATATATAAACTGAGATATGGAAAATCTAATTGTTTTAACAGGAAAATACTCAATTTTTTTTGCTAAAATCTTAAAAGATCAAACAAAACTCCCAAGCATCTAATCCATTTAACCGAACAGTGCATTCGATGGTTGTGAAACATGTATCAGAAATCTAAAAAGAGTAAGAATGGACAGTGAAGAGAATTTAGCGGTGGAAAATGTCTGGGTCGCAGATAAATGGAATACGATTTTGGAAGTTTCATCTTCAAACTGTTTAAACACACAAGAAGGCATATTTTTGCCAACCGTTAAGGGCCTTTGACGATGGTGAATGTCGGGTCAAATACGTAAGGTAGTCGATTTTGGATCTTTCGTTCTCTAATAATAAAGCCTAGGATGATTTTTTATGTTATTTTGGATATTCACAGCTTGAAAAACATGAGAGGAAGGTGATTACCAGGAGGAGCTTTCGCGTTTCTTGATCTCCTGATGATTTTTTAAAGATACGGAGACGGGTTTGAAAAGTGTCACTGTAACGACCCAATTTTCACATCCAAAATTTTTTGTTTAAAAATGTTACTTTAGAAAATATTAATAACTAAAAACATCGTTTGATCAACCATAACATAAAGTGAACCATGTCTGAAAACCAAAACATACAACTAATCAGAATATCAGAGTATCAATCCCAGTGAAGCTCGTAAATGTGGAAACCGGAGAGTGTGTGTGTGACATGCTGCTACCACGCCGGTTCCTTTCCCCTAGCTGAGGAGGTACCTGAAACCAAAACTGAAAACTATAAGCACAAAGCTTAGTGAGTTCCCCCATAATACCCCATACCATGCATACATATAACAACCAATGTTCAGCTAGGAGTTACGGGCCTTGCCCACACTCGGGAAGATACGGGCTCTGCCCACACTTCGCTAGCCGGGAGATACGGGCCTCGCCCACACTTGTGAAGATACGGGCCCTGCCCACACTTCGCTATCTGGGAGATACGGGCCTAGCCCACACTCCAACCTCGGAGAGATACGGGCCCTGCCCACACTCAACCGCTAACCCATAACATACAAGTATCACGCAGACAACAAGTATAAGCAACTCTATCATATTAACACATATATCATACTTGACTAAACCCAGAGATACGGGCTCGGCCCACACTCTAGTACTAGCATCTCGTCTACGCGGGTCGGCCTTGGTGCCTTAGACCCGTTCCTACTGGAAAGGAAACTCACCTCGAAATAGCTGCTGGTCTGTGTGGGAATTGATCACTTACTACTGCTGCTGCTGCTCCGGAAACCCTCCGGCTGTAATTCCCACAATATACTCAATCAAACACTGCTCGCTGACCTTTGGGTAAAATGACTATTTTACCCCTGACCTTGCCCTAAGCCAAAGCCAGATTCAACTTTCAGTTGACCCGACTCGCCGAGTTGGCTTTCCAACTCGCCGAGTCCCTACCCAAACGACTGCCCTGAATCCCGATCCTACCCGTCGAGTTAGGCGACGACTCGACGGGTTTGCCTTCTTAACCAATATTCAAGTCCTTCATCCTACTCGCCGAGTTGTATGAACAACTCGTCGAGTTCATCTTCATCCGATGAACACTTATGCTAAGACTCGCCGAGTTGTATGAACAACTCGTCGAGTCCATCTTCATCCGAAGAACACTTATGCTGCGACTCGCCGAGTTGTATGAACAACTCGCCGAGTCTGTTCTTGATCTAAGGAGATTGCCTTGAACTCGCCGAGTCAGGGCATTGACTCGCCGAGTACCTACATAGATGGGTTAAGCTTCCGACTCACTGAGTCACACCCCGTGACTCACTGCTCACTCGACATTACGAAAAGGGGACAAACTCGGAGACTCGCGAACAGACTCGCCGAGTCATATGAACGACTCGCCGAGTCGTTGCCATGCACCTACTAAATACACAGATTTGCTCGATTCCAGTCCATGCCATTCATAGATCTGGACTTCTAGGACACGAATCACACGTAAAGTTTCCAACTTTATGTGTGGATATTCACCAATATGGATTTTAGGGCTCAAAATGTCTCAAAAGGGTAGATCTAGGGCTAACAAGCAACATGGGGCCATAAAGCTAACAGATCTGAGCTCCTGGAGCTCAATCTTGCCTAGATCCAGAGGCCAAACATCTTATTACGACATATAATGCACATACAAGCTTGGGGATTTGACCAAGAAAGACCCAAATGAAGTATTAAGCATAGAATCATGGGGAAAACGGGTTATACCTCAAAGGAACTGCTGGAAGAACACAATAATGCCTGGATGGCTTCCCTTCTTCTGGATCTACTTCCTTCCTCCTTCAAAACCTTCAAAAACACACACAATAGCCTCAAACTCTCAAGGAACAGCTTAGAACGAGGGATACAGGGCTCTAAGGGTGAATGGGGGCTGGCTTGGGTCAGTTAAGTCGTTTAAATAGGGTGCAAACCCCTGAAACTTAGGGTTTCATCCAACAGTTGTGACTCGCCGAGTCCAGGATATGGACTCGCCGAGTCGCTAACTTAAACTTGTCCCGGGTCCCGCATCCACTCGGCGAGTCGGACCTATGACTTGCCAAGTCCAAGGCTAAAAGAAGTGAAATACTCAATTAAGATTTACGTACCAGGAACCGGGTGCTACAAATCTCCCCCACTTATTTTAGACTTCGTCCTCGAAGTCTGCTGCTCGATCCTGAAACAGCTCGGGATAATGCTCCATCATCTCGTCCACCGGCTCCCAAGTCCATTCCGAACCCTTGCGGTGCTGTCATTGCACCTTCACTAATTCCACCCTCTTGTTCCTCAAATCCTTCGACTTCCTGTCGAGGATTGCGACTGGGCGCTCAATGTAATTCAGGCTGTCATCAACCTGAATATCCTCCAAAGGCACTACTGCTGAATCGTCCACTAAGCACTTCCGCAACTGAGAAACATGGAAAGTGTTGTGGATCTGGCTGAGCTCGGCTGACAGATCCAACCTATATGCCACCTTGCCCACCCGGGCTACGACCCTGAACGGTCCGATGAATCGCGGGCCCAACTTGCCCCGCTTCCTGAATCGAATGACGCCTTTCCAAGGCGACACCTTCAGGAGAACCATATCCCCGACTTGGAACTCCAAATCGGATCGACGCTTGTCGGCATAACTTTTCTGCCGACTCTGAGCAGTCTGAAGCCTTCTCCGGACCTGTTGGATCCTCTCGGTCGTCTTGAGCACCACTTCGGTGCTCCCCATGACCCTCTGGCCAACTTCACCCCAGCATATCGGGGTCCTACACCTCCGTCTGTACAACATCTCGAAGGGAGGGCGGTCGATACTCGTGTGATAGCTGTTGTTGTAGGAGAACTCGGCCAGGGGAAGATAGGTATCCCAGCTACCACCAAAGTCTAGCACGCACGCCCACAGCATATCCTCCAGAGTCTGGATGGTCCGCTCGCTCTGGCCATCCATCTGCGGGTGAAAGGCGGTGCTAAAATGCAGACGAGTGCCCAACTCGTCATGGAATTTCTTCCAAAACCTGGAAGTAAAACGCACATCCCTGTCCGAGATCACCGATACTGGCACCCCATGCCGTGCCACAATCTCCCTGATATAGATGTCGGCCAATTTCTTGGCCGATATGCTCTCCTGAATCGGAATAAAGTGAGCACTCTTGGTCAATCTATCCACGATGACCCAAATCGAATCCACTCCACGTGCGGTCCTGGGAAGCTTCGTGATAAAATCCACCGTGATATCTTCCCATTTCCACAGTGGAATATCCTGTTGGATTAGTGTCTAAGTCCATAACTATTTTGGTATGTACTTGACCCGATGGTGCATGGTCCTTTTGGGTTGCCTTCACCAAAGCAACTTGATTGGAGAAATAAATAAAGAGAGAGAGAGGTTATTATGATTTATTAATATGTTATAAGAATAATATATTAAAGGAGAAATCATATTTTTTTAATTAATATTGGTCAATAATTAATTAAGAATTAATTTTGTGATCAAGTGTAATTAATTAAACTAGAGGGGCTGAATTGTAATTATGTGATAGTTACAAAATAAGGTAAGGATTATCTTATATATATGGTGAACGAATTTGAGGTGTAAATCCCTTAGAATTCGACTAGGATAAGGGTTTCTAGGACTTATCTTATGGTTGCTTGGTGGACAAGCAAGTAGATAAGGATAAGGACTAAAACCTTAATCTTTACACCTATATAAACCCCCTAGGGCTTAGGAATTCGTCTAACCCTTCCCAAGAGGTCCTAAGGACGAATTCTAACCTCCCTCCTCTCTCTTTATACCTTCTCCACTTGCTTATGGTGTTTGTAAGCCATTAGAGGAGTGACACTTGTGACTCTCAACTTTCCAAGGTCAATTCAAGGAGGAATTGGATTGTTATTGCTATATAACAATCAAGGTATGTTCTTAAACCTAATTACATGTGAATTCTGATTTCCATATGCTAGAATTAGGGTTCAAAGTCTTGGATTCAAAGTATGTACAATAGAGAAACCTAGATCCAAGCTTTAGGGTTTGTATGAGCACATAGGATGTCTTATGACCAAAACCCATCAGTGGTATCAGAGCCATGCTTGGTTTCTATTGTATTGATGCTTGATGTAACTGAAAATCGTGTTTTGGCCTCACTGTTCGACCTGACTCGGCGAGTCACTCTTGGACTCGGCGAGTCAGCCCTACTCGGTGAGTTCCAGAGGGTGACTCGGCGAGTCGGTGCGTCAGACAGTGCTTATCTCGGGATTTCTTACTGTTTTTGCATTGGGATAATTACCTAATCATGTTAGAATAATATTAATCCGATTATATGATATATTTGACTATATTTTTAATCTAATTGAAGATATTTATCAATTAATAAGATAATTGTTTCCTTATAAGATAATTGATTAATTATTTTAAGAAAATTGATAAATTACTTTGCAAGAAATCATCAAATATGGATAATTATGTGATTAAATGTTAATTTGAATTATTTGTTATTTGATCCTTGTTGTTGTGAAAAGTTTCATATTTGGCCCTTTAGGTTTTATAGTTTAAATTTGAACCCCAAAAGTTTTGTTGTTTTGAAATTTAAATAGTTGAAACCCTAATGTTTTGAAAAAAGGTTTCAAAACATGCCCTCAAGTTTTGGAATTTAAATTTTGATTAAATAGTTTAATTTTGATGCATATTTAAATTCTAAACCCTAATGTGTTGAAATGTTTCAAAACTTGCCCTCAAGTTTTGAAATTTAAAAGTTGATTAAAAGTTTAATTAGGAATGTTAAATTCTAGAAACTCTAAGCAATTTTGAAAAAGGTTCAAATCACACCCTTATGGTTTTATTAATTAATTAAGGTGTATAATTAAAAGAAGTTTAATAAATCCATAAAAGTTTAGGTTTACAATTTAATTGAATTAAAAGTATAATTGTTAAATTAGACCACCTAGTATTTTGAAAGTATAAAATACACCCTATACTATATATAACATTAAAAGTCTAACATTATATATATGTATGAGTAAAAGTCAGTCTTACCGTTAGTAGGCCTCATTCACGAAGCTGGTCTATAAGGGGTGTTTAAGGAAATTGCCTATAAAATGGCGATTGAATGGGTATCCACTCTTACCCACCGCACTCTTGACTAGTGGAGGGTCGTTAGCCGAACGGGTAGGATAGGACAAAACCTTCCATTATAAGTATAATGAAGTATAAAAGTAACTAAGTGTTTTCATAAAATTCCCAATCTTAGTTACTTAGGCAAAAGTGAATTGATGCAATTCCATGAAATTACACTTTGTGCCATTGCGAAGACGTTAGTGGAGCGTGTGTGGTTTACCGGCACACTAAATGATTCTAAGCAAAGGTAGCAAAGGGTGACTCAATGTTTTTCATAGTTCGGTGGAGCGTGTGTGGTTTACCGACACATCGAATAGGTGATTGTAACATGTGAGGGCACCATGTAAGTTTGCATGGTTATTCACACCCGCTTTGTGATCCTCGGCATCCCAGTCACAAACAAGAGGGGCATATCGAGATTTAAACATGCCATTGAAAGTTCAATGAATCTCAAAGGATCTAGGAGTTTTCATAGATTTAAAACTTAAATTTCTTTTTTCGTTTTTCATGGTGGATATTAGTGAATCGTCATTCACTTACCTTCAAATATTCTGCAATTAGGGTTACGACATCCCTCTCCCGAGTTGTAGAATATTGTGTTGGGTCCTAGCCTTAGTATTTCATTTGGGTGATTTACTAAGGACTCAATCAATCAACTAACTTGAATTTGTTTTTCTCCTGTTTTGTAGATGTCAAAGTTCGACAACTATGGTCTTCCCAAATCCCGTGGAACAAGCATTCCACATGAAGATGGTATTCCACGATTCAATCGAGGAACGAGAAATCATGCTTCACTTCCTCCTCCTCCTCCTATTGTTCTCCCCAACCCACAAGATCGAAGAATTGAAAGGTTCAATATCACTAAAGCCCTATTGGAAATGAAACATGAAGATGGTAAACCCGTGTGTGCCCACGTTCTAGGAATGAAATCACACATTGATAGGTTGATAATGTTGGGTGTGTCATTCCCGAATGAGTTGGCTGTGAATTGGGTTTTGCAGTCACTTCCAGAATCATATAATGTGTTCAAAAGAAAGTATTATATAATGGATCATGACGACAACCTCATTGACCTAACTTACATGCTCATTGCTGCTGAATCAGAAATGATTTGGCGAAGCAATGGAGTGTATTTGTTGGGAGAGTCAACCGACCATACTTTCGAGGATGTTCTAGGAGAACCGACCTGCGTTTGCTGCCAAAAGAAAGGGCGTTGGATACAAGTCTGCCCAAAGAGCCTGAAGAGTCCAGAAGATGGGAGAGTCAAAGAGTATGGCTGCGCTTCAGGTAAAATCCACTATCTAACTCCATTAAGTTCCTATTCATTAATTCTTAATACATAATGTAATAAGATTGCATTTGAATGTTTTACAGGATCGGTGAAAAGAAAGGAAGCTTGGTGAAAGAGCAAGATGAATCTAATCACAAGGAATGGATCTTGATCGCATGGACTTGAAGATTAGATTTTGATCTTAGATAGTTATGATAGAGTTGTTAGAAATTTTTCTTTTGAAATACATAGTTTTCAATGGATTTTGCATTGTAAGGACATATGTTTTCCGCTGCTTTTATAAATAAAATAAATTTTCGTTTGACTTATTTATTTATTTGTTTATTTCCTTGCAATGAAATCGTTATGAAAATTGGTGTTTGCATATTTCTACAACAAATGGATATGATTCTTATTTATGTTAGTTATGGAAAGTCGAGAATTTACCAAATAGGGAGAGTTTCTCATCACCCAAGTTTCAATTGGACAGAAACTTGGAATCATGCAATGTGGATGCACGATGAATGAAAAATTTTGTATTTGGAAATTAGACTAATTCATTGACAAAGTGTCAAGTGAAGGACTAGGAGATCGAGTACACGAAGTTGTGTGTTGATCAAAGTCCACCAT
This sequence comes from Lactuca sativa, assembly GCF_002870075.4. Classification (NCBI taxonomy): domain Eukaryota; kingdom Viridiplantae; phylum Streptophyta; class Magnoliopsida; order Asterales; family Asteraceae; genus Lactuca; species Lactuca sativa. The sequence continues at coordinate 182,959,858 of NC_056624.2, read as the reverse complement.
AAGAGTAACGAGATATTCGTCATGATTTACTAAAGGTTTAGTAAATATGATTATACTTATAAGATTAAGTGTAATTCTGAATTGATTGAAAAAGGTTTAAATCAATAGTAGAACGAATAACTAGAATCAAGTAGGCAGAGAGATAAAAGTTTCTCCATTCTAAGATGAAGGGAGAGTACCTTTTATGCTTTATGATAGGTCTTAATGATTAAGAACCGTATCTCAATTGATCCTCTAAGTGAGTCTTAGTACAATTGTATGTCTAAGAAGAGGATTCAAGAATTGAAGAAATGGTTAAATCAATAAGTCAATCATACTTCGTTCCAATAACAAATCTTAAAGTTAAGATTGTGACAATGAGTGAAAAGTATTAAGAAGGTTTAAAACATTCGTTAAATGTGGTAAGTTGTGATGTCTTAGATAAGAAAAAGATCAACTAGGACCAATTTATGAGGAGTTTTGATAAAAACTACACTAACTCTTGAATATTTGTTTGTCAAGAAATGGTTATTAACAAGAGAACCTTATATGTCAAGGAGTCAGTGGGAGTTTTTATAGTCTTGAAAAGTTTCAAAAACAAATCAAATAAACCTTATCGATCATCACTAGCACACGAGTTGAGGTTTACAACCTATCGTGTTGACATTATTTTGATTCTGTGCCAATCCAATCGAGTTAATTATGCATGTGAGTTCTATGAGTTCTCATTTTGAATGCATAAAAGGCAAAGCACCTTAATCAATGAAAGGTACATTGATAGGAAAGGGTGAGCTGCTTAACTACTTGGAAGACATGGTGGGCAGTTGTGCTACCATAAAGGCAAGAAATCGAGATCAAGAAAGTTCGATCCATAAGAGTTTGAATTTGTCGTAAACTTTGGTTTTGACAAATTCACATGGATAGGAACACATACATCGCTCAAATCTAAGTGTCATAAGATTTCCTCCTTCATGAAAATGATTATGAGGAAATGCTTTCACTAAGAAAGATTTAAGAAGATAGTGATCGTAAAATTGCATTCTCGAATTCGATTATGGTTACGGTATCCCTTTCCATAATTTGAATTGTGAGGTTTGGCAATTAGTCTTAATTGTTTAGACACACATATGAACTATCGAAGGCAAATGTGTATAAGTTCAAGAAACCTTGATAAAAGATTATCAAAGCACTAAGTATTAAAAACATGAACTTAAGAAATTCAATAAGTATTGTTTTCTGAAAGTTAAGATGTTTATGAATACATGTCGAAGCTAGTGGGAGCATAAGTGTTATGTTTTATAATAATCATCATGATAGTGGGAGCATAAATGTTATGATTGTATGATTATTAAGGAAAGTATTGCAAGGTTAGCAATATTAATTATAGAAAACATGAGTCATACTTTGCAAAGTCGCAATAGTTGAAGAGTTGTTTTGCTATAATTAAGGGAGAGAATATTATGCTTCATTTCAAATCTAAAGGTTTAGGTTGAGAAATGTTAATAAAATTTAGTCAAAGGTAAAGTGTGTTCTTAAAATTTCGATTATGATTACGGCATCCCTCTTCACAATTCGAATTTTGAGAACATAGCAAATAAAACATTATGCGTCGTGTCCCATACGCTTCAGGTACGGGATCAATTGCAAATGCTGTAATGTTTGACCATTCTAAAATTTTCCAAATGTCGAGCGCATTTAGAGGGAAAAGGGGACTGGAATTGGTTTTGACTAAAATAATTAAACAACTATCAAAGGACAATCCAAGTTCGACGAGGATTGGTCGCTTGTGAGTAATTGGAAGTATAGTATTGGAAAATATGGAAATGTTTCCATATTGGATGGACCATATCGACATCAGTACGAATAGATAAGATTCTATTAAGAATGAGTTGTCATATGGAACATATGGAAGTGTGTCCATATTGGGAATTGAATATTGAGAAATCTATGATTAGATTAGAAACTTCTATGCAAAATGATGTTCAAAGAATGTACTTTGAGTGAGAGACATCACGTCTATGGAATTGTCTTGTAACAATCTCCGATAGAGGACTTTGTAATATCATTGGCAATAGTCTTTGTGACTTTGGTGCAGTGACATTACGAAAGGATAAGTTGCATAGAATGTTAGAATCTAGCATATTCTATAAGTAGCAAGAATTTGATATTCTTTAACTTATGGAAAAAGGATTTGGAGTTGAGAAATGAGAATGATTGGAAATGTGTTCAATATGATCTATTTCACAAAGTAAGAACCATAGGTAAACATTGTGTGCATGCTAGGAGCATGGGACATGTGTTGTAATTCAAGTAAGAAGTTGATTACCCGGAACTACAAATAATGAGTAATCAATATGGTGATAAATAAAAGGTGTTTTATTTATGCTCAAAGGGTTGAGGCCATATGGGATTAGTATTATTCTTGTGTTTCACATTTGCATGTTTTGACTTCTAGAATAATTGAGTTTATTAAGAATAATCGAATTATTCAAACGGGCCACAGTCGTTCATATGTTGGAAGTAGATATGAATGAAGACTGTCGTGAATTGGTGTGTGGATTGTCTAGAAAAGAATTAGACATAAGCAAATGTTTGTTGCAACGTTCATGAGTGCTTACGAATATGATTTGAGCATTGGATTAAACCCACGCTCACTTGGATCACTCCATGAATTGTATCACGAGTGATTGGTGAGACGATAACATCTTATATTCTTGAAACCGAGATGTGTGAGTTGTATCTTGCGAATCGGTTGCACATTGATAATATGTAAACGCACTAGTAACTTGGTGTTATAATACATATTGTTGTGTGTAATTCGGTGCGTGAGTGCAAGCAAGCATTGTATCAAAGTTTATCCATTCCTTTTATTCAAAGTAGAATAAAAGCGATATCTTTGGGCCCCTCGATGGTTTAATGATGACAAACGTAAATGCTCGGCCAGGCTAGGGCTAATTTGATTTGTTCAGTTAGTCAGTCGTCATAAATCGGAAATCGAGATATAGTACAAAGAGAATGATTTGAAATCATATCTCATATGATATCTAGAATGGAGGAATATATGATCCCTTATCTAAGGACACGCGTATTTGATATGATCAGAGTTGACAACGGCTTTGGAAAGCTACGATTGCAGATCGGGATCTGAAGTCATACGCAGAATAGTTATTAGACTTATCCAAGTGGGAGACTGTTGGATTAGTGTCTAAGTCCATAACTATTTTGGTATGTACTTGACCCGATGGTGCATGGTCCTTTTGGGTTGCCTTCACCAAAGCAACTTGATTGGAGAAATAAATAAAGAGAGACAGGTTACTATGATTTATTAATATGTTATATGAATAATATATTAAAGGAGAAATCATATTTGTTTAATTAATATTGGTCAATAATTAATTAAGAATTAATTTTGTGATCAAGTGTAATTAATTAAACTAGAGGGGCTAAATTGTAATTATGTGATAGTTACAAAATAAGGTAAGGATTATCTTATATATACGGTGAACGAATTTGAGGTGTAAATCCCTTAGAATTCGACTAGGATAAGGGTTTCTAGGACTTATCTTATGGTTGCTTGGTGGACAAGCAACTAGATAAGGATAAGGACTAAAACCTTAATCTTTACACCTATATAAACCCCCTAGGGCTTAGGAATTCGTCTAACCCTTCCCAAGAGGTCCTAAGGACGAATTCTAACCTCCCTCCTCTCTCTTTATACCTTCTCCACTTGCTTATGGTGTTTGTAAGCCATTAGAGGAGTGACACTTGTGACTCTCAGCTTTCCAAGGTCAATTCAAGGAGGAATTGGATTGTTATTGCTATATAACAATCAAGGTATGTTCTTAAACCTAATTACATGTGAATTCTGATTTCCATATGCTAGAATTAGGGTTCAAAGTCTTGGATTCAAAGTATGTACAATAGAGAAACCTAGATCCAAGCTTTAGGGTTTGTATGAGCACATAGGATGTCTTATGACCAAAACCCATCATATCCAACGGCTGCATCTTGCCATGCGGTCTCTGATGTTCGACCTTGACCTTCCTGCAGGTCAAACACCGCTCGACGTACCATGCCACATCCCGCTTCATGCAGGGCCACCAGTAATCCAGACGAAGATCCCTATACATCTTCGTCGCCCCGGGATGAATAGAGAATCGGGACTTGTGCGACTCCTCCATCAAAATATGGCGCACGCCTCCGTGATACGGCACCCACACCCTACGGTGTAGTGTCAATAGTCCTCGGATATCATAATCAAAGGAGGAAACCTGACCCACCACGCGCTCGCTCTTCCGATGCTCCTCCTTGATAGCCTCCTGTTGAGCCTCCCGAATCTGCTCCAACAGGGGAGTCACCACAGTCATCCTCAAGCAGACGTCCCTGATCGGCGCCGCCTTGTGGCTAAGCGCATTGGCCACCACATTGGCCTTCCCCGGGAGGTAAAGGATCTCGCAATCATAATCCTTCACCACATCCAGCCACCGACGCTGCCTCATGTTCAGATTCGGCTGTTCCATGAGGTACCTCAAACTCTTGTGGTCCTTGTAGATGGTACATCGAACCCCGTAGAGGTAATGTCGCCAAATCTTGAGGGCAAAGACCACCGCCCCCAACTCCAAATCGTGCGTCGGGTAGTTCGCCTTGTGAGGCTTGAGCTGCCTCGAAGCGTAGGCAATGACATGCCCCCTCTGCATCAGTACCGCGCCCAACCCAGAAATGGACACATCACAATAAACCACAAAATCCTCTACGCCCTCTGACAGGGCTAAGATCGGCGCCTCACACAATCTCTGTCTCAGCATCTCAAATGCAGCCTGCTGCTCGGGTCCCCACCGAAAGACCACGACTTTCTTCGTCGGCCGCGTCAGGGGTACGACTATCTTGGAGAAATCCTGGATAAATCTCCGATAGTAGCCTGCCAATCCCAGGAAACTCCGAATCTCAGATGGAGACTTCGGAACTTCCCATCTCATCACGGCCTCAACCTTGGCCGGATCGACCAGAATCCCGTTCTGGTTGACGAGGTGTCCAAGAAATTGCACCTCGCGCAACTAAAACTCACACTTAGAGAACTTGGCATACAAGCTCTCCCTCCTCAGGGTCTCCAACACCTCTCTCAGATGCTCCTCGTGTTCCTCCCGAGTCTTGGAATAAACCAAGATATCATCGATAAAGACTATCACAGACCGATCCAGCATCGGTCTGCATACGCGGTTCATGAGGTCCATGAACGCGGCAGGAGCATTGGTGAGCCCAAACAGCATCACCACGAACTCATAATGGCCATAGCGCGTCCGAAACGCGGTCTTCTGCATATCCTCCTCCTTGACCCTCATCTGATGATAACCCGAATGCAAATCAATCTTGGAGAACCAAGATGCTCCCTGAAGCTGGTCAAAGAGGTCATCAATCCTCGGAAGCGGGTAACGGTTCTTCACCGTTACCTTGTTCAGCTCCCGATAATCTATACACATCCGATGCGACCCGTCCTTCTTCTTTACAAACAGAATCGGGGCTCCCCAGGGTGAACTGCTCGGACGAATAAATCCCTTGTCTAGCAGCTCCTGCAGCGGCGTAGACAACTCCTGCATCTCGGGAGGGGCCAACCGATACGGCGCCTTGGCTATCGGAGCCGCGCCAGGAACAAGGTCAATCCTGAACTCCACCTGTCGCTCCGGAGGTATCCCAGGAAGCTCCTCTGGGAAAACATCTGCAAAGTCTCGGACCACCGGAACCTCGCTCACTGTTGCCTTACCCGCCTCCCGGGTATCCATCACATACGCGACATATCCTGCGCATCCCTGCTGAAGGTAGCGCCTAGCCCTCGCAGCTGAACATACAGTGGGTCCACACTGAGGCCTCTCTCCATGAATCACTAACTCTCCCCCGCTTGGGGTCCTGACCCACACTAGCTGCTGCGCGCAATCTATCACCGCCCCATTAGGGCTCAGCCAATCCATGCCTATAATCACCTTGTTCCCACGTAACGGAATGGGAACCAAATCTACCAAGTAGCGCTCCTCAAACAAACACAGCACACAATCTCGAAATACCATCGATGCTCGCACCGATCGATCGTCAGCAATCTCCACCTCCAAAGGGCAATCTAACTCGCCCGATGACTCATGAAACTTCTTGCTAAGCGCAAGGGAAACAAATGATCGGGATGCACCCGAATCAAATAACACCTGAACTGGGAGGCCATTCACATGGAACGATCCTAATGCATACATATACATACAGGGTACATATCAATAACATAACATCATAAAAATAAGATAGAGGGAAAGAATCATACCCGTCACCACATCGGGTGCGGCGCGTGCCTCCTCGGTAGTCAGCTAAAATGCCCGGCTCCTTACCACTGGAGCCTCTGCCTTGCCCTGCCGACCATCCGTGATCCGCAGGGTCGCTAGAGCTGGCACCTTCACTGGCGATGCAACTGTCAACTGGGGGCAATTGGCCTTCTTGTGGCCCCTCTGGTTGCAGTGAAAACATAGCAACTCTAATGTCTGAATAGCTGAAACTGGAGTAGTACAATCCCTGCTAAAGTGCCCTGCCTTGCCGCACTTGTAGCAGCCCATTGATCCCATCCTACATGCCCCCACATGCGTCCTGCCGCATTTCCCGCAGCGGCTCGGTCCTGACTGGCCTTTCGGCCTACCATCTGATCCCTTAGGCTTCTTCCCCGAAGCCCCTCCTGCATGACCCTCCTCTAGTTTCCGTTTCCGAATGTGCTCCAAATATATCTCCCTCTCCCTCGCCCTGGCAATCATGGAGTCCAGGGTAGGGAAGCCGAAAAGCTAACATGCTCCCGGATGTCAGCTCGTAGTATATCATGGTAACGAGTCCTCTTCATGTCCTCGTCACCAGCATACTGGGGCACCAATAAATCCCTCTCCCGGAACTTGGCGGTGATCTCCGCCACAGTCTCCGTCGTCTGCCTCATGTCTAGAAACTCCCTGGCCAACTGCTGAAGCTTGACAGCCGGTGCAAAATCTGCCCTGAACCTGGTCACAAAGTCCGACCAGGTCATCGCCTCGATAGCTGAGGCTCCCAACGAGTCACCCACTGACTCCCACCAATCCCGGGCTTGGTCCCGTAAACATCCTGCTGCATACCTCACCTTCGACCCCTCGGGGCAGAAGCTAGTCAACTGGGCAGACTCGATGTCCGCAATCCATCGCCTGGCAGCAATGGGGTCTTTCACCCCATGGAAATCCGGCGCACCACTGCCCCTAAAGTCCTTGAAGGACAGCGTGCGAGATCCTGACTGGCTAGATGCCATATCGCTCCTGAATGCCCGTAGGCGATCCTCCATCAACTCCATGATCCCTTCCTTGATCGACCCAAAGAGAATGGGGGTCGACTCAAGGATGCCCCTGGTGATCTCTAATGCGATGAACTCGCGTAGTCCTTCATCAATCGGCTCAGAACCTGATCCCGAACCTGACCCCTCTCCTGAACCGCCATCTACCGGCCTCGATCGAAGTACCACCCATTCTGCAATACATCACAACAATCATTAGTGATACTGATACTTCCTGGGGGATCACAACTACTTACAGGTTCCCTGGTCTTATCTTGGCCTTCTTTGATTCGGGTACGGATCCTCTGCTTTCAGTAGTACGGGCCCATACTACCTTCCACATCTATCCGTACCTTCTTCAACGAATGCCTCGACTCCACCAGATCCCCTTTCACTACTGCTGATCACTGCTATACTTATCCTAGGCTTGCCCTAGGGAAATCTCTAATTCTACTCTAACCAGTCCTCAGCTGCTGCAGGCCTCCTTGTAATGCCAATTAGCCATTACCCGAATACCATCACATGTGACGAGGCTCAGATAATCCTTCGAGTGCCCGACTCGTCCCTACAACGGTTGGACTCAAACAAGAGCTGCGCAGTAGGATCAAATTCAGCACTCTAAGATTATTCAATCCTGATTACATGTGACGTGACGCATTCACCTAATGGCTAACTCCCATTATTCAGAGTCCCGCGTAGCACGAAGCAAGCAGCATTCAGACAAGGGTAACAATCTCAATTAACTCTATCCACTTTCAGGAACTGAGCTAGCATAAAGTGCTAAGCTCATACTACCAGGCATAACCTAATCAGGCTATCCTACTTACTGTCTACTCAATAACTAGCATGCAATTTCTCATACAACTGAAACACAAATAGCAGGCACATAAGGCATCACTCCTAGATCCTTAGTCCTATTCTAGCATGCTGTTCTATGAAAGCTGATAAACACAACATAAACTTGTATGGGTACTTTGGGGAATACTTACTTAAGCTCAGCCGGTCGCGCACATCACACACTTCGTTCTTTCTCAAAACTCTTTTCTCAGTTTTTGAAAACATTTTCTCTTAGAAAATCTGTTAATCCCTCGATTTGAGTTCAGACACTCCCGAAGGTGTGTCCGAATCCCTCAAACCAGGGCTCTAATACCAACTTGTAACGACCCAATTTTCACATCCAAAAATTTTTGTTTAAAAACGTTACTTTAGAAAATATTAATTACTAAAAACATCGTTTGATCAACCATAACATAAAGTGAACCATGTCTGAAAACCAAAACATACAACTGATCAGAATATCAGAGTATCAGTCCAAGTGAAGCTCGTAAATGCGGAAACCGGAGAGTGTGTGTGTAACATGCTGCTACCGCGCCGGCTCCTTTCCCCTAGCTGAGGAGGTACCTGAAACCAAAACTGAACACTATAAGCACAAAGCTTAGTGAGTTCCCCCATAATACCCCATACCATGCATACATATAACAAACAATGTTCAGCTAGGAGTTACGGGCCTTGCCCACACTCGGGAAGATATGGGCTCTGCCCACACTTCGCTAGCCGGGAGATACGGGCCTCGCCCACACTTGTGAAGATACAGGCCCTGCCCACACTTCGCTATCTGGGAGATACGGGCCTAGCCCACACTCCAACCTCGAAGAGATACAGGCCCTGCCCACACTCAACCGCTAACCCATAACATACAAGTATCACGTAGACAACAAGTATAAGCAACTCTATCATATTAACATATATATCATACTTGACTAAACCCAGAGATACGGGCTCGGCCCACACTCTAGTACTAGCATCTCGTCTATGCGGTTCGGCCTTGGTGCCTTAGACCCGTTCCTACTGGAAAGGAAACTCACCTCGAAATAGCTGCCGGTCTGTGTGGGAATTAATCACTTACTACTGCTGTTGCTGCTCCGGAAACCCTCCGGCTGTAATTCCCACAATATACTCAATCAAACACTGCTCGCTGACCTTTGGGTAAAATGACCATTTTACCCCTGACCTTGCCCTAAGCAAAAGCCAGATTCAACTTTCAGTTGACCCGACTCGCCGAGTTGGCTTTCCAACTCGCCGAGTCCCTACCCAAACGACTGCTCTGAATCCCGATCCTACCCGTCGAGTTAGGCGACGACTCAATCCTACTCGTCGAGTTGTATGAACAACTCGTCGAGTTCATCTTCATCCGATGAACACTTATGCTAAGACTCGCCGAGTTGTATGAACAACTCGTCGAGTCCATCTTCATCCGAAGAACACTTATGCTGCGACTCGCCGAGTTGTATGAACAACTCGCCGAGTCTGTTCTTGATCTAAGGAGATTGCCTTGAACTCGCCGAGTCAGGGCATTGACTCGCCGAGTACCTCCATAGATGGGTTAAGCTTTCGACTCACTGACTCACTCCCCGTGACTCACTGCTCACTCGACATTACGAAAAGGGGACAAACTCGGAGACTCGCGAACAGACTCGCCGAGTCGTTGCCATGCACCTACTAAATACACGGATTTACTCGATTCCAGTCCATGCCATTCATAGATCTGGACTTCTAGGACACGAATCACACGTAAAGTTTCCAACTTTACGTGTGGATATTCACCAATATGGATTTTAGGGCTCAAAATGTCTCAAAAGGGTAGATCTAGGGCTAACAAGCAACATGGGGCCATAAAGCTAACAGATCTGAGCTCCTGGAGCTCAATCTTGCCTAGATCCAGAGGCCATACATCTTATTACGACATATAATGCACATACAAGCTTGGGGATTTGACCAAGAAAGACCCAAATGAAGTATTAAGCATAGAATCATGGGGAAAACGAGTTATACCTCACAGGAACTGCTGGAAGAACACAATAATGCCTGGATGGCTTCCCTTCTTCTAGATCTACTTCCTTCCTCCTTCAAAACCTTCAAAAACACACACACAATAGCCTCAAACTCTCAAGGAACAGCTTAGAACGAGGGATACAGGGCTCTAAGGGTGAATGGGGGCTGGCTTGGGGCAGTTAAGTCGTTTAAATATGGTGAAAACCCCTGAAACTTAGGGTTTCATCCAACAGCTGTGACTCGCTGAGTCGCTAACTTAAACTTGTCCTGGGTCCCGCGTCCACTCGGCGAGTCGGACCTATGACTCGCCGAGTCCAAGGCTAAAAGAAGGGAAATACTCAATTAAGATTTACGTACCAGGAACCGGGTGCTACAGTCACACCCCCAAACCGGAACGGCGGAAACGTTTGGGGGCGGATGACTTCATGTTGTACTGTAACAAATGAATACATAGTAAAGAAAGCAATATAACCATGCTATTGACTGGATTTGCCTATACACAACGTTCTTCAGGCGTTGGAATGTTCTGATGTTTGTCACCCCAAATGGTGTACTATAGCTAACAGTCAGGGCGCGGGGTTGTCAATCCCGTATAGATCTATACACAAACACCATGCTCCCCCTCCAAGGGATTTTGGTATATAATACAGGACTTGAAATGTGTACTCGAACGTACGTGAAGTTTAATGTCTCACAAAACTTATTATAAAACAGATTTACGTGTGAAAATGTTCGTTTGTTCTTCTATATGAAAGTAACTTCTTGAAATAGTGCTTCTAGTATGTAAAAGTTCATGATGTTCTGGTAAAACTATACCTATTATAGTTTTCTAAAAGTATGTCTCGTTTGTATAGTAAACCCTAGTGAAATGCTCACTTGTAATAAAAACTATAATTTTTGTAGTGCCAAAGATGGACACATATACATACAGTATAAGCAGAGTATTTGATTTTTATATATATATATATATATATATATATATATATATATATATATATATATATATATATATATAACAACCTTTTTCATTTCAAAAGATAATATGTTATCGTGATATATTTTGCATATGAAAGTTTCCCTATAATAGTTATAAATCACCTATGATTCCATTCATAAAAAGTGTATAATGAAACTTTATATAACACTCGATAATAATCATGTGTTTTACTTGTATTTCCTCCTGTTAAAAGCATATAAAAGCATTTATAAAACATTTAAAAGTATGGATTATAGGGGTATGAGCTCACTTGAAAGATCGAGTAAGGCGAGATAAAATCCGAGCAGAACTTCGACTCGAGAAAGCGGATTTTCTTGGGAATCTCGGGAGGACAAACTAATGGGTTTTAGCCATAAGAACTTTCCTATGTGCGCATGCAAAACCCTAATGCTCGGATCTAGGCTTTCTAATAAAAATGCTTTGAATCCAAGTCTTCTAATGACTAATTAGGTTAAATAACAACATTGAAACAGATCTAGAATCACACCTTTGAGTTCCTTGTTGATCTTGAGGTCTTGGAGCTTCTAGAGTCACAAATGTCACTCCTCTAATGGCTTACAAACACCAATAGCAAGAAAGATGATTTAGGAGAGAGGAGAGGGGAGGAAATCGGCCAGGGTTCTCTTACTTTAGGAGAGGTGTCGAATTCCCTATGCCATGGGGTCTATTTATACTTGTAGACTCCTTAAGGGTTACAACCTAAACCCTAATTGGATAATCTTCTCTTAAGGCTATCCAAATCCATTCCTTAGATATCTATATGGACGATTTTAGCTATCCTAAAACTCTTAGAATTCGTCCATACCATATCCTAATGGATTTACAGTCTAAAGCTTAACTATCAAACAATTGACAGTTTATACCCCTTTATTTAATTAACCTCTTTAAGTCACCAAATTAATTCTAATTAATTCTATGACTTATATTAATCAAATAACAAATATATTATTCATTATATTATTCTCATAATATATATTAATAATATTTACTCTCTCTTAATAAATCATCCTATCAAGTTGCTATGGTGAAGGCAACCCAAAAGGACCATGCACAACCGGGTCAAATACTTGCCTAATATAGTTGCAGCCTTAGACACTATTCCAACAGTCTCCCACTTGGATAAGTCTAGTAACTATATGCACAAGTACAATTCGGTTTGCAATCGTAGCTCTCAAAGACGCTGTCAACTCTGATCTAATCAATCTTGTCCTTTAGATAAGGGAACGTACAGTCCTCTGTTAGATATCATGCTGACAATCCTATGGAATGGTTAGTCAAGCATTTAGGTTTCTCGATCTCTGATTTATTTGACATAGAACTTAATCGAACACATCAATTTAGTTCTGACCGGGCCCGGCACATAAGTCAAATCAAATCATCGAGCGGCTGAGATATCGCTTTTACCTTAAAAGTTACAGATAAACTTCGACTTATATGCATTTACTTATTCATTAACCAACTATACACAACAATACGTTTTATAACACCAAGTTACTGATGCGTTTTCGGATTATCAATGTACAATCAATTAACAAATAACAAATCATATATCTAGGTTTTAAGACCATATGATATTATCGTCTTGCGATCACCCTTTATATCGTATTCCATAAGGTGATTCCAGCAAGCGCGGGTTTATTCCAATGCTCAAAACTAGTTCATAAGCACTCATGAACGTTGCAGCAATCCTTTGCTATGTCTAACACCATTTAGACATTCTACACACCAATTCATGACAATCTTCATTCATATCTACTCCCAACATATGAATGATTGTGGACCATTTGAACAATTCGATTATTCCTAATAAACTCAATTATTTTGGAAGTCAAAACATGCAAAGTGAAACAATAGCTAAACAATTAACATAAGATAGTAACATTACTCATAAATAAAACTCCTTTATTTAATCATCAAATGTCAATTACATTTATCTATTACACGTTTCTAATACTATCTAATCTATGCTAATATCATCCTTCAGCCCAATACTCCTAGCATGCTGCAAGTGCTTAACCCTAATCAGTCCCTTCATAAGCGGATCTGCTGGGTTATCTTCTGATGATATCCTCTTTACTACGAGTTGTCCTTCTTCTACATGATGTCTAATGAAGTGATACTTTCTGTCGATATGTCTTGATCTACCATGATCCCTCGGTTCCTTTGTCAAGGCAACCGCGCCTTCATTATCACAGAAAATCTCCATTGGCTCCTTTATGGCAGGTACAACTCACCGATGAAGTTCTTTAGCCATATTGCCTCCTTCGACGCTTCGCTCGCTGCAATGTACTCTGATTCGCACGTTGAATCAGCTACGGTTTCCTGCTTGGAACTCTTCCATGTCACTGCTCCTCCATTTAGGGTAAAGACCCAGCCCGACTGCGAACGGTAGTTGTCCCTGTTGGTTTGAAAACTGGCGTCACTATACCCTCGCACCTTCAAGTCATCACTCCCTCCGAGGACTAAGAACCATTCCTTCGTCCTCCGAAGGTACTTAAGGATGTTTTTCACCGCAATCCAATGTGCCTTGCCAGGATTTCCCTGATATCTGCTAACCATGCTCAAAGCGAAGGCTACATCAGGGCGAGTACAAGTCATAGCGTACATGATTGAGCCAACTGCGGAAGCGTATGGTACTCGGCTCATTTCTGCTATCTCAGCTTCGGTACTCGGACTTTGAGTCTTACTCAATTTGGCATTACTTTGTATCGGTAGTTCTCCCTTCTTTGAGTTTTCCATACTAAAACGTTTTAGTACCTTCTCTAAGTAAGTATTCTGACTAAGTCTAATTAGTCTCTTACTTCTTTCTCTTACTATCCTTATTCCCAAAATGTAAGAAGCCTCTCCGAGGTCCTTCATAGCGAAGCACTTCCCGAGCCAGGACTTAACCTCCTGTAGAGTCGGGATGTCGTTTCCTATGAGTAATATGTCATCGACATATAGAGCGAGGAAGCTTACTATACTCCCACTAGCTTTGACGTATACACAAGATTCGTCTTCGCTTCGTACAAATCCAAACTCTTTGACTTTCTCATCGAAGCAAAGATTCCATCTGCGAGACGCTTGCTTAAGTCCATAAATGGACTTCTCAAGCTTACACACTCTATTCGGATGCTTCGGATCCACAAACCCCTCTGGCTGAGCCATGTAAACATCCTCAGCCAACTTTCCGTTAAGGAAGGCGGTCTTGACATCCATTTGCCAAATCTCATAATCATGAAATGCGGCAATTGCTAGCATCACTCTAATAGATTTAATCTTCGCAACTGGTGAGAAGGTCTCATCATAGTCAACTCCGGGAGTTTGAGTAAAGCCCTTCGCGACCAATCGCGCTTTATATGTGTGTACGTTCCCATCCACGTCGGTCTTCTTCTTGAAGATCCATTTGCACCCAACGGTCTTACGTCCAGGCACATAATCAACCAAATTCCAAACTTGGTTATCATGCATGGATTGGATCTCGCTATCCATTGCCTCTTTCCACTTTGCAGACTCCGGGCCTGCCATGGATTCCTTATAGCTATTAGGTTCATCAAGGTTTACTAGTGTACCATCACTATATACGTGTCCCCTTCGGTAGTAATATGAAAGCCATAAAACTGGGGATGAACTCTAGCTCTATCGGAACGTCTAAGAGGTAAGGATTCGTCAATCGGTTCAACCGGAGTTTCCTCCTCGGGTTGAATGCCAGCAGCAGAGGTTCCTTCATCTATCGACTCTTGAATCTCTTCAAGTTCGATTTGCCTCCCACTGTCTCCTTGGCTCATGAGTTCTCGCTCTCAGAAAACTCCTCTCCTCGCAACGAAGACAACATTGTCCTTCGCTCACTTCGAGGTTCAAGCTTGTCGTGAGTATCTTGTCTTACGAAAGCCTCGCAACCCCAAACCTTGATATGTGCCAACGAGGGAGCTTTCCCTGTCCACATCTCGTGAGGTGTTTTGGCAACCTTCTTAGTAGGGACTCGATTAATGATATGGGCGGCAGTCTCTAAGGCATACCCCCAAAAAGAGATAGGTAGTGAAGCACGACTCATCATAGAGCGAACCATATCCAATAAGGTTCGATTACGCCTTTCTGCCACACCATTCAACTGCGGTTTCCTAGGAGGCGTCAATTGTGAAACTATTCCACACTCCTTGAGATAATCGTGGAATTCAAGACTTAGGTACTCTCCTCCTCGATCGGATCGAAGCATCTTCATTTTCCTGCCCAATTGATTCTCCACTTCATTCTTGAACTCTTTGAACTTTTCAAAGGTGTCTGACTTTTGCTTGATTAAGTAGATATACCCATATCTACTATAGTCATCGGTAAAAGTCACATAGAAGCGGTTCCCATCCTTCGTGGTTGATCTAAACGGTCCACATACATCGGTATGTATTAGGTCCAATAGACCCTCGCCCTTTTCACATAAACTCGTGAAGGGTGACTTAGTCATCTTTCCAAGCAAACAAGACTCGCATGTGTCATCTTCCCTAAGGTCGAATGACTCCAACACTCCATCCTTTTGGAGTTGGGCTATGCGTTTCTTGTTGACATGTCCAAGACGACAATGCCACAAGGATGCTTTATCCATACTAGTGGAAGAATCAATATTCAAAACATCATTTCCTAAGTTATCAACAATCATAACGGTTTCATATATTCCATTACATGGTATATGTGACAATAGTTAAATTCGGGTCAAGTCTAAGCCGGACAAGGTCAACGAGTCAAACCGGTCAACTCAATTAAAACATTGTATAATAGGGTTTATATTGTGTAATTACTGTATAACTCACTATTTTAATGAGAAAACATCACTTGGTAAGTTCGTGTGTTTAAATTTCGGTAACCTTAGTGCTAAACAATGAACAAGAACAATAAAACAATGTTGCATACTCATAGGGAGTGTGTAAGATCCTAAAACATGGCACAACGGGGTCTAAGGACCTTGCATTGCGAAGCCGGACACTCTCATTCATCACACACGAAAACGCTCTCAATCGTTTTCACTCTATCTCTTCTTATGTCAAATCTCTCCCAGATCTCTCTAAGTATGTGAAATCTCTCCCAAATATCTCTCTGTATGCGAAATCTCTCCAAGTATGTCAAATCTCTCCCAAATCTCTCTAAGTATGTGAAATCTCTCCCAAATATCTCCTTGTATGCGAAATCTCTCCAAGTATGTCAAATCTCTCCCAAATCTCTCTAAGTATGTGAAATCTCTCCCAAATATCTCTCTGTATGCGAAATCTCTCCAAGTATGTCAAATCTCTCCCAAATCTCTCTAAGTATGTGAAATCTCTCCTAAATATCTCTCTGTATGCAAAATCTCTCCAAGTATGTCAAATCTCTCCCAGATCTCTCTAAGCATGTGAAATCTCTCCCAAATATCTCTCTGTATGCAAAATCTCTCCAAGTATGTCAAATCTCTCCCAGATCTCTCTAAGTATGTGAAATCTCTCCCAAATATCTCTCTGTATGCAAAATCTCTCCAAGTATGTCAAATCTCTCCCAGATCTCTCTAAGTATGTGAAATCTCTCCCAAATATCTCTCTGTATGCGAAATCTCTCCAAGTATGTCAAATCTCTCCCAAATCTCTCTAAGTATGTGAAATCTCTCCCAAATATCTCCTTGTATGCGAAATCTCTCCAAGTATGTCAAATCTCTCCCAAATCTCTCTGAGTATGTGGAATCTCTCTCAAATCTCTCTCGAAATCTCTCCTTAACTTTCTATAATCACTCGGGGCATCCCGACCCTCGAATTTGGCGAAAATAGCCCAAAAACGGAAGTCTACGCGAAAAACGGACTTAAGGAAACGAACCCTCCGAACCGAAAGTACTATTCATGAACCGAACCGAAGGTACTGTTCATCCGAGCCGAACCTCGCATAAAAGGAAGGTCCGAACCGAAGGTACTGTTCATCCGAGCCGAACCTCGCATAAAAGGAAGGTCCGAACCGAAAGTACTGTTCATTACTGTTCACAACAGTTCCTTCGGTTCTGGCTTCTCTTCGGACCGAACTTCTGACCTTCGCTTCTGACTTCTCATCGGACCGAGCCTTCGGACAAACCCCCGCCTTCGCTCCTTCTTCTGGCTCGCGCCTTCGCTTCCGAGATCAGCATCACTCCTGACCGAACCTCGGCCTAGGGACCGAACTTCGGCCTAGGTCCGAGGGGTCTCGCTGGGAAGCTCATTTTTCTCCCGGTTTCGCGTAAATTTGCGTTTAAGGCCCGTTTTTAATTGTTTTGACATAGGATTTTCACCCAAAACTTTATTTTAAATTGTAAGACCCCTAAATTAATGATTTAATCACATTTTAAGGATAAAACCTTATCCAAAAAGGAGTTGGTAAAGTACAAAAGTAGAGTGTTGACCTTACTTTAGTTTATGACGCAAGCAACCCCCATACCCACTCCATGACAACCCACACTCCTCCCCACCATACCTTGTACCTTTACTCCCTTTCACAAGTCATCCCCACAATCTAAGGGCTGATCATACAACCTCTCTCCTCATTCTCTTCAAACACTCTCATTACACCAAAGATTGAACTCCAACTTTTTCTCTCCAACTTCTCTCTCTAACTCACGATCTCAAGGCTGATCATCAAGTGTTCTTCCACTCTTGGTAAGTGTAATCCACCCTCCTTGTGATTCTTACACTTAATTCTACTCAAATCATTGATAGCTCATACAAACTCCATAACTATCATGCTAGATTCTCGAAAATCTTCAAGACATTTCCAAGTGTCCTTGAGTTAAGCACCTCCATTCTTCAACAATCATCTACTGAAAACACTTAAGGTGAGTTCATACCCCTACATTTTTATGCTTTCTTAAGTTTTTAGGGGGGGAATACAAGTTAAAACACCAAGAACATAACTAAATTTTTCTAACAGCTTTCATCAGAAAAGTTGGACTCCATTCACGGACTGTTTTGGACGACTTAAACATTTTTGTTTGAAAAACTGTTTTAGGTGTAAGTAGTTCCAGTTCTTATCTTTAAAATGACTACTTGCACATCTCCATACGATTTTTCTACAATTTATGGTGAATTTTACAAAACTGCCTATCATTTCAAATACAAATCCGGACCAGTCTGTGATTATGGACTTGGTTACACAAGTTAGAGGTCCCTAAAAATTATGGGAGAATTTATGAACCAACTAGACTCATTTTCCAAACACCCAGAAGTTACAGAACTTGATTTGGACACTTTATGATTTTTCTATAAATTTTCTAATAACAGTTATAGAAAATGTTATAATCAGAAAAGCACTAGCAAGTTCATTTCACCTTGTAACATGTTGAGCAAGGTGTATATTATTATGTGTTTATGTGTATTTGTAATATGTGACATTCTTGTGATAATATCTAGACATAAGCCTGTTAACAAATGGATTTTTACTAGATAAAGCATAGATTACATAAAGCGTTATTATTGAAGTATACCCAATACACGCAAACGTTAAATAAACTATGTTAAGTAAAAATTTCGAACTTTACTGTTACTACCTTCGTTTTGATAAACTATAATAGGTATAGTTTGCGATGGATTTCAAAATGCATACATCACAAAAGGGAAACTTTCTTTTTGAAGTGTAAATTCGTTAATGACTTTGTGAGACATTCTCTTCGCATAAATCATAAGTCCTGTATTGTAACCAGAGTCTCCTGGAGGGAGAGCGTGATAGTTGTATATAGATCTATATTGGGCTTGACAACCCACACCAGAGCTGCTTGCAACAGCTAGACCGGCAGGTCTGTGGTGACAAGTGTCATTTCAGTTCTACGACGCCCGAAGAACGTCGTTTTCAGGCCACCTAGGTCATAGTATGGTTATAATAGCTCACAGAAAGTATTAACAAACTTAAGAATTTACGAGAGTTTTCACTATCATCATATGCGTTTGAATTGAAATAAACACACATTATTTTCTGTAAATAAGGAAGATTACTCATACATTACAGTCTTTGGATACAAGACTACATTATTCATTTTAAGAAAAATATCGGATTTTTCTGGAACAACTATACAATTATCTGACGAGCTTCTTCATAAAGATATACAAAAACTTATGAACTCACCAACCATTGTGTTGACACTTTTTCAAACCACTTGTATTCTCAGGAAATCGCTAAGCAGGTAACAAAGTACTTTTGAGGATGGGACGTTGAGGCGTCAAACTTATCATATTTTGTCAACATATTGTAATTGAATTTGAAACATGTAATTTATTACAATGATGTCACTCTTTCAATTATATGTATGTTGGTTGTGTTTACTTCATCACTATTACCATTGTTGTTATGATACTACACATGAAGTCCTCCATCCCTGGACGTTTCCGCCATCCTTGGTTCAGGGGTGTGACAGTATAGCTTCAAAGTAAAAGACACCATTTAGATAAGCCAAAATAGAACCATTCTCATTATTAAAAGAAAATCTAAATCCTTGTCTATATAAACCATGAAATGAAATGATGTTTCTAGCCATTTCTGGCGAATAGCAACAATTGTTCAAATCTAAACACAAATTATTCCTAAGCACTAAAGAATACACTCCAATCTTGGTCACAGGCGATGATCTTCTGTTCCCCATGATTAGATTGATCCTTCCTTGCTCCACATCCTTACTTCTTCTTAGTCCCTGCACATTAGAACAAATGTGATAACCACAACCGGTATCAAGAACCCAAGAAATAGCATGATTAGAATCGTTAGATTTGATTGTGTATATACCTGGGAAAGATGGCTTGATCTTTCCCTCTTTGATTGCTTGCAGGTAATCTGGGCAGCTTCTCTTCCAATGTCCTATCTTGTGGCAGTGGTGGCACTCTGCCTCCTTCGGGTTAGAGCAGGGCTTAGCGGGATCAACTTTGGTCCCACTAGAAGAGGCACCATCTCGGGCTTTCACCTTGCGATATTTCTTCGATGAAGCTTTCCTCTTCTTTCCCTTTCCATGACCAATAGCCAAGACAAGAGCAGCAGGCGGATTGGGAGTAGGTGCAACAGACTTGTCCTTGAAGTTGCTCTCAGCGACCCTCAAGAGACCTTGGAGTTTGCTTAGGGTGACCTCTTCTTTGTTCATGTGGTAGGTCATCCTAAATTGGTTGTACATCGGAGGCAAAGAGTGAAGCACCATATCGATCGCCAAGTCTTCACCGAAGTCAACATTTAACTTGCGAAGGCGGTCGACATACCTTTGCATCTTTTGCAGGTGCACGGTAAGAGATTCTCCATGACCCATCTTAGCGGAAATCATGTCGGTGAAAATCTCATAACGCTCTTGTCTCGCGTTTTGGTGGTATCTCTCCAATAAGTCTTGGTGCATCTTGTACGGGTACATGTCCTCGTAGGACTTTTGGAATTCGGAGTTCATGGTAGCGATCATGATGCAATGTACCTTCGTTGCATCTCGCTCATGAGTTTCAAAAGCGGTGATTTCGGCGGGAGTAGCAACTCCGGGGTTGATTTTCTCGAGCTTCTCATCGAGGACATACTCCTTATCCTCATAGCGAGCAATGGTGCGAATGTATCTTATCCATTCGCTAAAGTTCGTTCCATCGAAGGTGACCTTTTGGCAAAGGCTCATCAACGTCAAAGAACTAGCAGCAACGTTGTTTGCGTTCGACATCTACAATTAGAAAGGACAAAGATAGATTAGAATAAGAATCCCTAATTATCACCCAATAAGAAAAATTAGGGCTAGGATCCAACAATAACATTTACATACTAGAAAAGGGATGCCGTAATCTAACATGCAAATAAATTGAAGGTAAGTGAATGACGATTCACTAATTCTCCATCACAAAACTTAAACTATTAGTCCTAAGTGTTTTTGAGAATTCCTAGGTTCGGATGAGATTCATTGAAACTATTCAATGGCATGTTTAAATCTCGATATGCCCCTCTTGTTTGTGACTGGGATGCCGAGGATCACAAAGCGGGTGTGAATTACCATGCAAATTCACATGGTGCCTTCATTGTAACGATCACCTATTCGATGTGCCGGTAAACCACACACGCTCCATCGAACTATGATAAACAATGAATCGCCCTTTGCCACCTTCGCTTAGAACCAATTAGTGTGCCGGTAAACCACACACGCTCCACTAACTTCTTAGCAAGGTGCAAAGTGTAATTTCATGGGATTGCATCAATTCACTTTTCCTAAAGTAACTAGGATTGGGAAATTTTAAAAATATGTGTAGTTACTTTATATTTCTTATTATACTTTTAATGAGAGGATGAGGTTGCCCTATCCTACCCGTTCGGCTAACGACCCTCCACCAATCAAGCAAGCGGTGGGTGTGAGTGTACACCCATTAAGCGCCATTTTATAGGCCGCAACCTTATACCCACCTTATAGATCGGCTTCGTGAATGAGGCCTACTAACGGTAAGACTAGCATTTAGTTATACATATATATATTATTCTAGTAATATCATATTAGTATAGGGTTGTATTTTAAAACTTTTAAAATCTAGGGTTTGAAATTTAATTTGTCTAAATTAAAACTTTTAATCACAAATATAAATTTCAAAACTTGAGGGTAAGTTTTAAACATTTAAAACATGGAGGATCAAATAACAAATAATTCCAATTAACAATTAATATCCTAATTATCTATATTTGATTTTATTCAAGATTTCTTTGAAAGATAATTACCAAAATAATTAAATAATTAATTAATTATCATATAAGAAAATTAAATATTTTATTAGTTGATAAATACCTTTAACTAGATCAAGATAATAGTCATATATATCAAAAAATCGGATTTAGATTGATCTATTATGATTAAGGTAAGTTTCCATAAGATAATTATGAAAAAATCCCGAATCTGGCCATTCCTGACGCCTGGACTCGCCGAGTGCACAAGGGGACTCGCCGAGTCAGGCCTACTCGCCGAGTCCACCTTGGAACTCGCCAAGTCAGTGACTCAGAAACCTAAAAATCGAATTTTGCAGGTTTGTTTCAGTTAATCAAGCAACAATTTAAAGAAAACCAAGCTAGGCTCTGATACCACTGATGGGTTTTAGCCATAAGAACTTTCCTATGTGCGCATGCAAAACCCTAATGCTCGGATCTAGGCTTTCTAATAAAAATGCTTTGAATCCAAGTCTTCTAATGACTAATTAGGTTAAATAACAACATTGAAACAGATCTAGAATCATACCTTTGAGTTCCTTGTTGATCTTGAGGTCTTGGAGCTTCTAGAGTCACAAATGTCACTCCTCTAATGGCTTACAAACACCAATAGCAAGAAAGATGATTTAGGAGAGAGGAGAGGGGAGGAAATCGGCCAGGGTTCTCTTACTTTAGGAGAGGTGTCGAATTCCCTATGCCATGGGGTCTATTTATACTTGTAGACTCCTTAAGGGTTACAACCTAAACCCTAATTGGATAATCTTCTCTTAAGGCTATCCAAATCCATTCCTTAGATATATATATGGACGATTTTAGCTATCCTAAAACTCTTAGAATTCGTCCATACCATATCCTAATGGATATACAGTCTAAAGCTTAACTATCAAACAATTGACAGTTTATACCCCTTTATTTAATTAACCTCTTTAAGTCACCAAATTAATTCTAATTAATTCTATGACTTATATTAATCAAATAACAAATATATTATTCATTATATTATTCTCATAATATATATTAATAATATTTACTCTCTCTTAATAAATAATCCTATCAAGTTGCTATGGTGAAGGCAACCCAAAAGGACCATGCACAACCGGGTCAAATACTTGCCTAATATAGTTGCAGCCTTAGACACTATTCCAACACAAACAACCTTCGGGACTTGAGCAAGGAAACCGGGGCTTCGGGATATTACATGCACGGAAAACGAGGCAAAAACGCAAGAAAGATGAGAGGAATTGGGCCCTTTCTTCAGAACCCTCGCATCCCTTTTATAGGGGATGGGAACCGCCTCGGTACGCTGGGCGTACGCGTGCGTCATGCGTGACCGCATCCTCAACTGCTTCGGAACTTCGGATGGGACGGGGCATAGCCTCGCATAGGGGCGACGTGGACGATCCGAGGCCTAGTCCTTGAGTACGCTGGGCGTAACTCGGATTGGCCTGGTGACTCCTCCTTCGAATAATACCGAATTTTGATTTAAAATTTATATTTTTATTATTTAATAAACTTCAAAAATTCATATCATCTTCATACGAACTCCGTTTTCGACGTTCTTTATATCCACGTGTAGGTGAGATTACGCTCTACAACTTTCGTTTAGACTCCGTCGGCAAATTTTGAAATTATTTTTATTATTTATTTTTCAAAAGTTCGCGGTAAGAAAATTTTGTTAGAAATTCATAACTTCATTATCCGACGTCTGTTTTCGCTAGACTTTTTACCGTTGAAAAACCATTATCGAGACCTTCGATTCTCATTTAGGTCATTCCGGCCAAAAGTCGCTCGATCTCTGTCTCAAGTTTTTAGCTGTCTGTCACTATGCCGAACTTAGAAAAATCATAACTTCCTTATACGAAGTCAGATTTGGACGCTCTTTTTATGTACTATCCCAACTTAATGATATCTAACATAGTAGGTAACCAAAAAGAGACTTTTGAACATCTTAAATTCGAAGTTAATTTCATTATATCAAAAGTGGTTGCAATACTTGACTTTTTAGGTCATTACATAGAGTTTAAATATCGAGTTGTCACAAAAAGTAGCAGCTGTTATGACGTCGTGAAGGACGCATTAACTGGTGGCGATGGTGGTGGCGTGTGGAACCTAAATATAGGAAGATAAGGAGAAATAGATGTTGGTGGTAGCAGTTGTATCAGTGGATATGGGGGTGATACGATGGTGCTGTAAGTGAGATGTTGGTAGCGGGAAGTGGCGGACGATGGTGACGCCTGGGAGAGGAGGCTAATGGACTTGGAGATTAGGGTTTTAATGAAAAGGAGGTTAATGGTTTTTTAGAGAGAAGTGGAATTAAGGGTTTTTTTATGTAATAGCGGTGGATTTGAAGGGTGATTGGGAAGACCTAACGTTTTAAATAGGAAAAAATAAATTTTAAAGAATTCAAAATTTAAAATAATTGTTTGTGATTGGTCTAAACATGTTTATTTGGATCACCAACAATAATATAATCCTCACCATTAAAAAAATCAAAGGTCAATATTGAGTATCCTTGTTTTTAACACTTTGCCTTAAATTTTCAAGATGTATGCATTATATATATATATATATATATATATATATATATATATATATATATATATATATATATATAGAGAGAGAGAGAGAGAGAGAGAGAGAGAAATTTTCAAGATGTATGCATTATATATATATATATATATATATATATATATATATATATATATATATATATATGTATGCATTATATATATATATATATATATATATATATATATATATATATAGAGAGAGAGAGAGAGAGAGAGAGAGAAAATATTTTATAAAAAATCTCTAGTAAACATATTTTTCATTCGACCATGAAAACATGTTTCATATTTTAATATATTTGTATTTGCACAGAATTTTTATATTAATATATCTTGGTATGTAAAAGTCATTATAAATGTGTCTATTGTCGTGGTGATTCCTGAAATGCAGACGAATTTGAATTCCGACATACTGACTCCGTGAAATTACATTTAAAGCTTAGCGGTTAATTAATATGAAACGTCTGAGTTCTTTCTTTTTTTTTTTTTTTTTTTTTTTTTTTTTTACTTTTATAAATATTTTTTGTAAAAATATTTAAGGTATGAAATTAAATATAAACTATGACCTAAGTCTAAAAACGTTCTCGGAAATTCCATATGAGATGTGTAAGTGTCTCAACATATCGATTCGGTTTTACACGATTAAAACATTCTCTATTTTTTCTTAAAACGGTCGTATCTTTTGCATACGAACTCTGTTTTTTGACGTTCTTTAAGATATTTCATTATATGTTATTAGAGAAAATGATATTCAATCAGAAATATATATATATATATATATATATATATATATATATATATATATATATATATATATATATATATATATATTAGGTTCATTAAAGTCGAAAGTTTGTAAAAAAAATCATGTTTATTCTTTTTTGCAGGTTTACCCAAACAAAACTTAATATTTCTGTCAAACTTAAAGGCTTAATGATTGAGAAAAAAAGGGTAAGGCTGAACATTTCTGCCAAATGTAAGAGCTATAAAGAACTACAAAAATGAAAATGGGTAAAATTGAAAAAAAAAAGTTGCAAACATCCGAATTTAATGAACCTAAAATACGCAAAATGGTAAACCCGAACCGATTATATAATCCTTGTAGAATAATATGTCATATATAAATAATTTTTGACAGAAAATTGACAGTTTATACTAGTGTAGTGGAAAACAACGTGTCTCATGTTCATAGTTTATAGGTTTGATTCTTTTAATTCTTTTAATTATTTATTTTTAGTTGTCCCACTGATGGTGTGCCCAGGGCAGCACAACAGAGTCGCGTCCAAGCCCTAAAGCCGGGCACACCAGTCAGGCTCAGCCCAACAGGCTCAGCGCCCGCTAGCGCCCCCGGGAGCAGAACGCCCGGGCGGAAGGCTCGCCCCCGCCAAGTGACGCTTTGTCTCCAAGACAAAAGATAAGGTTAGGAGACAAACAGTAGGATCAGAGCATTACCGTCAGAGCCAATGAGGGCGTTCTAGCAGTTGAAGGCACATGACCCTCCAATCAGCGCCTCTGATCCTGTCTCCCCAGAAAAGCGATCCTGTCTGGTACGGACTAGGCAGGGGCGCTAGGAATAAAAATATGCATTCACAGGCTAGCGAGGTAAGTTCTCTGGCCCATCTAGAGAATACATACACGAACCCTAAATCATCCTATAACTTGACCGTCGGAGCGTTCTTCCGGGAGCTCCTCCCGGAAAGCGGCTGACGGCCTCTGTTCTCTGTGATTTTGCAGTAGTAATCAAGCAGCCAGGAGGAACCCAACCAAAGCACAAGCAAGGTCATACGGGGAACGAGGTTCCATCATTTGGCGCCATCCGTTTGTGAGACGAAGAACACAAACGAAAAGCACGAAAATGAGCATCAATGGTGTCCAGCGGTAATGAGGGACAACCAGCTAGCCCCATACGTCCCATGACGACGTTGGACGAAATGTCACCACCTGCAACGGCCAACAGGGTCGTTTTAGGTGAAGGAAGTTCTACAGCAGTCGCCGGAGACGCTTCACAACTGTCGTTTCCTCAGCAAGAAGCAACTACGGTGGAGCTACTCCTGTCTACACAACTTCAGATGCCGCCGTTCCTCGCACCGTTGCTGCAACAGACACGAGCAATCTACTCGACAGCACCCCCGTCGAGTTACATTTCCAATCTTCCGCCGCCATTTGCAACACCTTCACCGCTTTATGCGACGAGTAGGCAGAGTTCCACAACCCTATTGTCGCCACTGGCACAAACCATGATGAGCCACCCACCACCCATCTACCCGACGACCTGTACATGGTCCGGACCCACTATATCTGCCAACAACAACCTGCAACAACCGGTAATAATCAACCCCGCTGCGTCCGTACCCCCTTTTTCCACTAGTTATCCTTTTCAGTTGCCATTCCAACCCTACCCCTTTTACGGACCAAGTCCGGGCTACTTTACACCACCACCGCATGGTACGAACTCCCAGTACCAGCAGGGGACGTCGACCGTCCCAGGCCAGGATGGTTTTTCCCGAAGCGTAACGTCTCTGTTCGTCAAAGAGCTATTGGATTATGAGATACCAAATACCGCAAAACTCCCAACACTCAAAACGTACAATGGAACCACCAACCCGGACAGTCACATCGACACATACGAATGGACGATGACGTCGCTAAAACTCAACGAGAAGTAACGATCGTAGACATTTATCACCTGTTTCGATTGATCGGTCGAGGTTGTAGCTAGCAACCGTAGGTGGTGATGTCAACCCCGTATAGATCTATACGTATATATCTCGCTCCGAAGATTAATGATTATGGTAGTGTGTGTATGCTAAGTGTTTAGACTCCGCTAATGAATATTGTCTCACTCAAAAATTCTTTAACTAAAAATTATGTGTATAGCTCTCAATCCTAACTTAATTATGATAAAGTCACGAGGCATAATGAATTTCATTATATAAAGTTTATACAAGCAAAATATGTTTGACATGTATGTAAAAATGTAATGTACTCGCTTTTATAAAAATGAATGTTTCAAAGTAATGAACATATATACATGTATAAACGTTGTGTACTTAAACATATAAATATACATGCATAGTAATAACTTGAATTCTTGAAATACTACAAAGTTTTATAACATGCTTGTTATATAATGCAATGTCACATAAAAATCATATACTTGTGTATCATGTAGCATTTGTTGCGTGGACTAGTTATTTCACGATAAAATAACCATAATACGTATATGAAAAGTTTATACTTGTTTATTTGTAATAATATTTAAATTGTTAAATAACATTTATATAAACAAGATTTGTTGTATTTTTGCATAAAGGATAATATATTTATATAAACAAAATATATAAGCACATGTATCCTCCCGAAATAACTAAAATATTAAAAAGGGGTCGTAAGCACTCATCCTTGAAGCATGAATTCTATTTGTTCGAATTCAGTTTCTCTTTAGAAACTTGTCGTAAGAAACCACAAATCCACCAAACTTGAACTTTTAAATACTCTCGGGACCGTTTCATAACGAATTTAAACTATTAAGAGTTGTTTGGTAATTTAATTAACCAAAATAAGACTGCTTTGGTGAAAAAAAAATGAAGGGATTAATGTTTGAATATTGGGATATGTTTTGCTAAAAATAACCAAGGAGGGTTTTTTTTATTTTATTAAATGGGTCCAATATTTGGGGTTTGGGACTGATTTCTTAATGCTTTGTCAAATAATTGTTCATTTTGTCATTTTTAAAAGAACTTAAATGGGATTAGGGCTTTTATGTAAAGGAATCTTATGGAGAGACCATTTTTGTTTAATGGCCAAAACTTTAAACGAATTTAGGGCTTCTTGTTCCCGATTCCATTCGTTGATCGGGCAAATGAAAGGTATGAACGAAAGCGGCTGAGCGATGGCGACTGAAAGGAATCACGAGGATAGATGAACGAGGATGACGAGAGGGAAGCACGAAGGTTCGTCGTTCGACTCGCAAGCCGATATGGTCTCCGGGGTTCGATTAGACCGTAGAAGGAGATAGGAAGGAGCAGCGGGGCTGCGCTCTATCTCCTCTGGCATCGACGTGCGAAGTCCGGGCGTCACAAGTAGCGGTAGCAACAAAGACGAGACCTTCGGCGCTCTGTGGTCGATGGGAACAGCAGAGAAAGAAAACGAAGGGAAAGGGGGTCTCCGGTGAGGTGTCGCATGCAGCAGCAGTGACGAAGACGACGTCTTCGGTGGATTTGCTCGACGGAAGAAGAAGCGGAGTGCAAGAGCTTGGTAAACAATGGTGGAAACCGGTAATCCTCTTGATTCATCTTTTTTTTTTTTTTTTATTTGGCATCCAATCCAAAGGATGATGATGCATAATCGATCTAGGGGGTGTTTGGGTTTGTTTCATTGGGAAGTGAAGGAGAACTAGGGTGAAGAACAACAACAAAACCTTTAGGCCTTTTTCCCGAGTTTTTTTTGTAAATTCAGTAAAGGAAAGGGGTAGGAAAATTTTGACGGAAAGAAAAAGGAGGTGAAGGAAAATATTCATTACTTTGTGATCCCGAGTTCAATGGAAATGGAAGAAAATGGGAAAATGAAAGGAAAATTTTAAGTTTTTGTATTCCCGAGTTAGAAGGAAAGAAAAATAAAACTTAAAATTTTCCTTCCCCACTTTCTTCTCAAATCCGTTCAATTTGGGAGGAAAATATGACTCTAAAATCTTTCCCCTCCCCTCATTTTCCTTTCGTTAATGAAATTCGTGAACACGATTTTCCTTCCACACCCCTCACTTTCCCTCCGTTTCCTCTCATTTTTCTCCTTAAGTAGAACTCGAGAACAAGGCGTCAGGGTATTTGGGTGTTGCTGTGAAATCAATGGGAAAGAAGAAGGATCGAAAGAGTGGGAAAGAAGAAGGATCGAAAGAGGGTTGTTGCCCTCTTGGATGTGTCCCTCAGAGCAATTGAAGGACAAATTCAAGAGGTGTATTGGATTTTAATTTGCAACTAAAGTTGTATAGTGTATTGGTTCAATCTTTTTTTTTTTTTTGGTTTCATTAGGTGTGTAACGTGTGTTTATTGATGTATCTTTGTAACTGGGTATGTATTTTATGTATTAGATTCTTTACATTGTATGTATTATTCGTTGTTTTTCATTTATGTTAGTATCTATATTTAAAACTTTTACAAACCATTTTTTGATAAATATAATATATTTTCATTTGCTATGAGTTTGTTATATATATATATATATATATATATATATATATATATATATATATATATATATATATATATATATATATATATATGTATGTATTTTATGTATTAGATTTTTTTACATTGTAGGTATTATATGTTGTTTTTCATTTATATAAGTATCTATATTTAAGACTTTTATAAACCATTTCTTGATAAATACAATATTTTTTCATTTGCTATGAGTTTGTTACATAAATTTGTGTAATATATATATATATATATATATATATATATATATATATATATATATATATATATAAAGTATCAATATTCTTTAGTTTGGTTAAGTCTTGATTTTTAAAATCATATTTGATACATATACAAAAGAATGTATATATATTAATGTTGTCAATATTCTTTAGGATGTGGTAAAGGACTATGACTGCGAGATCATGTACCATCGGGGCAAGGCTAACGTTGTAGCCAATGCCCTGAGCCGCAGGGTGGAGAGTGCCCCGATTCGAGACATTTGTATGAGGATGACGGTGATGACTCCGGTGTTGTATACCATACGAGAGGCCTTGACAGAGGTTGTGTGACTGGAGAACTGCAAGAGAGAGCGGGTGATTGGACAAGTATCTGAGTTCGTTACCGATAGCCGAGGGCTTTTGACCTTTCAGGGTCGGATTTGGGTGCCATTTGCAGGCGGGGCACGTGCCATACTGATGGAGCAGGCGCACAGATCGAGGTTTTGGATCCATCCCGAGGCCACTAAGATGTATTTGGACATGAAGAGAGAGTATTAGTGGCCCTGTATGAAGAGAGATGTTGCATGGTTAAGGCCGAGCACCAGCGTCCGCATAGCAAGTTGCAGCCACTTGAGGTTCCCCAATGGAAGTGGGAACAAATTTCTATGGATTTCATCACCAAATTGCCGAGGACTGCAAGGGCTGTTGATGCAATTTGGGTGATCGTTGATCGGCTAACGAAGAGCGCTCATTTCCTTGCTATCAGTGAGACCTCTTCTGCGGAGAGACTAGCGGAGATATATGTGAGGCAGGTGGTATCGCGACATGGAGTACTGATCTCGATTTGTGCCAGATCAAGATGTACGTTTCACTTCCAGATTCTTGAAGAAATTCCATTAGGAGTTGGGTACGAGGTTGCATTTCAGCACCGCATACCACCCACAGACGGACGGGAAGAGTGAGCAGACAATTCAGACGCTCGAGGACATGCTTCGAGCATGTGTGTTGGACTTCGGAGGGAGTTGGGACACGTACCTACCATTGGTTGAGTTTTCCTATAACAACAGCCACCATTCGAGTATTAGTATGCCTCCCTTCGAGTTGTTGTATGGGCGGAGGTGTCGGACTCCCATTTGCTGGGGAGAGGTAGGGCCTTGTGATATATGTATGCTATATGTTATATATGTTGGAATAGTGTCTAAGGCTGCAACTATATTAGGCAAGTATTTGACCCGGTTGTGCATGGTCCTTTTGGGTTGCCTTCACCATAGCAACTTGATAGGATGATTTATTAAGAGAGAGTAAATATTATTAATATATTATGAGAATAATATAAAGAATAATATATTGTTATTTGATTAATCTAAGTCATAGAATTAATTGGAATTAATTTGGTGACTTAAAGAGGTTAAGTAAATAAAGGGGTATAAACTGTCAATTGTTTGATAGTTAAGCTTTAGACTATAAATCCATATAGATATATAGTGGACAGATTCTAGAAGCTAGGATAGCTTCAAAATCGTCCATGACTTATCTAAGGAAAGGATTTGGATAACCTTAAGAGAAGATTATCCAATTAGGGTTTAGACTGTAACCCTTAAGGAGTCTACAAGTATAAATAGACCCCATGGCTAAGGGAAATCGGCATCTCATCTAAAGTAAGAGAACCCTGGCCGATTTCCTCCCCTCTCCTCTGTCCTATATCATCTTCCTTGCTATTGGTGTTTGTAAGTCATTAGAGGAGTGACATTTGTGACTCTAGAAGCTCCAAGACTACAAGATCAACAAGGAATTCAAATGTGTGGTTCTAGATCTGTTTCAATGTTGTTATTTAACTTAATTAGCCATTAGAAGTCTTGGATTCAAAGCATGTTTAATTAGAAAGCCTAGATCCAAGCATTAGGGTTTTGCATGCGCACATAGGAAAGTTCTTATGGCTAAAACCCATCAGTGGTATCAGAGCCTAGCTTGGTTTTCTTTAAATTGTTGCTTGATTAACTGAAACAAACCTGCAAAATTCAATTTTTTTGTTTCTGAGTCATGGACTCGGCGAGTTCCAAAGTGGACTCGGCGAGTCCCTTTGTGCACTCGGCGAGTCCAGGCGTCAGGAATGGCCAGATTCGGGATTTTTTCATAATTATCTTATGGAAACTTACCTTAATCATAATAGATCAACCTAAATCCGATTTTTTGATATATATGACTATTATCTTGATCTAGTTAAAGGTATTTATCAACTAATAAAATATTTAATTTCCTTATATGATAATTAATTAATTATTTTAATTATTTTGGTAATTATCTTTCAAAGAAATCTTGAATAAAATCAAATATAGAGAATTAGGACATTAATTGTTAATTGGAATTATTTGTTATTTGATCCTCCATGTTTTAAATGTTTAAAACTTACCCTCAAGTTTTGAAATTTATATTTGTGATTAAAAGTTTTAATTTAGACAACTTAAGTTTCAAACCCTAGATTTTGAAAGGTTTAAAATACAACCCTATACTAATATGATATTACTAGGATAATATATATATATGTATAACTAAATGCTAGTCTTACCGTTAGTAGGCCTCATTCACGAAGCCGATCTATAAGGTGGGTATAAGGTTGCGGCCTATAAAATGGCGCTTAATGGGTGTACACTCACACCTACCGCTTGTTTGATTGGTGGAAGGTCGTTAGCTGGACGGGTAGGATAGGGCAACCTCATCCTCTCATTAAAAGTATAATAAGTAATACAAAGTAACTACACATTTTTTTAAAATTTCCCAATCTTAGTTACTTTAGGAAAAGTGAATTGATGCAATCCCATGAAATTACACTTTGCACCCTTGCGAAGAAGTTAGTGGAGCGTGTGTAGTTTACCGGCACACTAATTGGTTCTAAGCAAAGGTGCCAAAGGGTGATTCATTGTTTATCATAGTTCGATGGAGCGTGTGTGGTTTACCGGCACATCGAATTGGTGATCGTTACAATGAAGGCACCATGTGAATTTGCATGGTAATTCACACCCGCTTTGTGATCCTCGGTATCCCAGTCACAAACAAGAGAGGCATATCGAGATTTAAACATGCCATTGAATAGTTTCAATGAATCTCATCCGAACCTAGGAATTCTCAATACACTTAGGACTAATAGTTAAGTTTTTGTGATGGAGAATTAGTGAATCGTCATTCACTTACCTTCAATTTATTTGCATGTTAGATTACGGCATCCCTTTTCTAGTATGTAAATGTTATTGTTGGATCCTAGCCCTAATTTTTATTATTGGGTGATAATTAGGGATTCTTGTTCTAATCTATCTTTGTCCTTTTCTTTTGTAGATGTCGAACGCAAACAACGCTGCTGCTAGTTCTTTGACGTTGATGAGCCTTTGCCAAAAGGTCACTTTCGATGGAACGAACTTTAGCGAATGGATAAGATACATTCGCACCATTGCTCGCTATGAGGATAAGGAGTATGTCCTCGATGAGAAGCTCGAGAAAATCAACCCTGAAATCGCTACTCCCGCCGAAATCACCGCTTTTAAGACTCATGAGCGAGATGCAACGAAGGTACATTGCATCATGATTGCCACCATGAACTCCGAATTCCAAAAGTCCTACGAGGACATGTACCCGTACGAGATGCACCAAGACTTATTGGAGAGATACCACCAGAACACGAGACAAGAGCGTTATGAGATTTTCACCAACATGATTTCCGCTAAGATGGGTCATGGAGAATCTCTTACCGTGCACCTGCAAAAGATGCAAAGGTATGTCGACCGCCTTCGCAAGTTAAATGTTGACTTCGGGGAAGACTTGGCGATCGACATGGTGCTTCACTCTTTGCCTCCGATGTACAACCAATTTAGGATGACCTACCACATGAACAAAGAAGAGGTCACCCTAAGCAAACTCCAAGGTCTCTTGAGGGTCGCTGAGAGCAACTTCAAGGACAAGTCTGTTGCACCTACTCCCAATCCACCTACTGCTCCTGTCTTGGCTATTGGTCAAGGAAAGGGAAAGAAGAGGAAGGCTTCATCGAAGAACTATCGCAATGTCAAAGCCCGAGATGGTGCCTCTTCTAGTGGGACCAAAGTTGATCCCGCTAAGCCCTGTCCCAACCCGAAGGAGGCAGAGTGCCACCACTGCCACAAGATAGGACATTGGAAGAGAAGCTGCCCAGAGTACCTGCAAGCAATCAAAGAAGGAAAGATCAAGCCATCTTTTGCAGGTATATACACAATTAAATCTAACGATTCTAATCATGCTATTTCTTGGGTTCTTGATACCGGTTGTGGTTATCACATTTGTTCTAATGTGCAGGGAGTAAGAAGAAGTAGGGATGTGGAGCAAGGAAGGATCAATCTAATCATGGGGAACAGAAGATCGTCGCCTGTGACCAAGATTGAAGTGTATTCTTTAGTGCTTAGGAATAATTTGTGTTTAGATTTGAACAATTGTTGCTATTCGCCAAAAATGGCTAGAAACATCATTTCATTTCATGGTTTATATAGACAAGGATTTAGATTTTCTTTTAATAATGAGAAGGGTTCTATTTTGGCTTATCTAAATGGTGTCTTTTACTTTGAAGCTATACCATGTAATGGAATTTATGAAACTGTTATGATTGTTGATAACTTAGGAAATGATGTTTTGAATATAGATTCTTCCACTAGTATGGATAAAGCATCCTTGTGGCATTGTCGTCTTGGACATGTCAATAAGAAACGCATAGCCCAACTCCAAAAGGATGGAGTGTTGGAGTCATTCGACCTTAGGGAAGATGACACATGCGAGTCTTGTTTACTTGGAAAGATGACTAAGTCACCCTTCACAAGTACTTGTGAAAGGGGTGAGGGTCTATGGACCTAATACATACCGATGTATGTTGACCGTTTAGATCAACCACGAAGGATGGGAACCGCTTCTACGTGACTTTTACCGATGATTATAGTAGATATGGGTATATCTATTTAATCAAGCAAAAGTCAGAAACCTTCGAAAAGTTCAAAGAGTTCAAGAATGAAGTGGAGAATCAATTGGGCAGGAAAATCAAGATACTTCGATCCGATCGAGAAGGAGAGTACCTAAGTCTTGAATTCCACGATTATCTCAAGGAGTGTGGAATAGTTTCGCAATTGACGCCTCTTAGGACACCGCAGTTGAATGGTGTGGCAGAAAGGCGTAATCGAACCTTATTGGATATGGTTCGCTCTATGATGAGTCGTGCTTCACTACCTATCTCTTTTTGGGGGTATGCCTTAGAGACTGCCGCCCATATCCTTAACCGAGTCCCTACTAAGAAGGTTGCCAAAACACCTCACGAGATGTGGACAGGGAAAGCTCCCTCGTTGGCACACATCAAGGTTTGGGGTTGCGAGGCTTTCGTACGACGAGATACTCATGACAAGCTCGAACCTCGAAGTGAGCGATGTATTTTCATCGGGTACCCGCAGACATCCTTTGGATATCTCTTCTTTAGACCGAAGGACAATGTTGTCTTCGTTGCGAGGAGAGGAGTTTTCCGAGAGCGAGAACTCATAAGCCAAGGAGAAAGTGGGAGGCAAATCGAACTTGAAGAGATTCAAGAGTCGATAGATGAAGGAACCTCTACTGCTGGCACTCAACCCGAGGAGGAAACTCCGGTTTAACCGATTGACGAGTCCTTACCTCTTAGACGTTCCGATAGAGTTAGAGTTCATCCCCAGTTTTATGGTTTTCATATTACTACCGAAGGGGACACGTATATTAGTGATGGTACACTAGTAAATCTTGCTGAACCTAATAGCTATAAGGAAGCCATGGCAGGCCCAAAGTCTGTGAAGTGGAAAGAGGCAATGGATAGCGAGATCCAATCCATGTATTATAACCAAGTTTGGAATTTGGTTGATTATGTGCCCGGACGTAAGACCGTTGGGTGCAAATGGATCTTCAAGAAGAAGACCGACGTGGATGGAAACATGCACACATATAAAGCGCGATTGGTTGCGAAGGGCTTTACTCAAACTCCCAGATTTGACTATGATGAGACCTTCTCACCAGTTGAAAAGATTAAATCTATTAGAGTGATGCTAGCAATTGCCGCATTTCATGATTATGAGATTTGGCAAATGGATGTCAAGACCGCTTTCCTTAACGGAAAATTGGCTAAGGATGTTTACATGGCTTAGCCAGAGGGGTTTGTGGATCCGAACCATCCGAATAGAGTGTGTAAGCTTGAGAAGTCCATTTATGGACTTAAGCAAGCGTCTCGTAGATGGAATCTTTGCTTCGATGAGAAAGTCAAAGAGTTTGGATTTGTACGAAGCGAAGACGAATCTTGTGTATATGTCAAAGCTAGTGGGAGTATAGTAAGCTTTCTCGTTCTATATGTCGATGACATATTACTCATAGGAAATGACATCCCGACTTTGCAGGAGGTTAAGTCCTGGCTCGGGAAGTGCTTCGCTATGAAGGACCTCGGAGAGGCTTCTTACATTTTGGGAATAAGGATAGTAAGAGAAAGAAGTAAGAGACTAATTGGGCTTAGTCAGAATACTTACTTAGAGATGGTACTAAAACGTTTTAGTATGGAAAACTCAAAGAAGGGAGAATTACCGATACAAAGTAATGCCAAGTTGAGTAAGACTCAAAGTCCGAGTACCGAAGCTGAGATAGCAGAAATGAGCCGAGTACCATACACTTCCGCAGTTGGCTCAATCATGTACGCTATGACTTGTACTCGCCGTGATGTAGCCGTCGCTTTGAGCATGGTTAGCAGATATCAAGGGAATCCTGGCAGAGCACATTGGATTGCGGTGAAGAACATCCTTAAGTACCTTCGGAGGACGAAGGAATGGTTCTTAGTCCTCGCAGGGAGTGATGACTTGAAGGTGCGAGGGTATAGTGACGCTAGTTTTCAGACCGACAGGGACAACTACCGTTCGCAGTCGGGCTGGGTCTTTACCCTAAATGGAGGAGCAGTAACATGGAAGAGTTCCAAGCAGGAGACCGTAGCTGATTCAACGTGCGAATCAGAGTACATTGCAGCGAGCGAAGCATCGAAGGAGGCAATATGGCTAAAGAACTTCATCGGTGATCTTGGAGATGTACCTGCCATAAAGGAGCCCATGGAGATTTTCTGTGATAATGAAGGAGCGGTTGCCTTGACCAAGGAACCGAGGGATCATGGTAGATCAAGACATATCGACAGAAAATATCACTTCATCAGACATCGTGTAGAAGAAGGACAACTCGTAGTGAAGAGGATATCATCAGAAGATAACCCAGCAGATCCGCTTACGAAGGGACTGAGTAGGGTTAAGCACTTGCAGCATGCTAGGAGTATTGGGTTGAAGGATGATATTAGCATAGATTAGATAGTATTAGAAACGTGTAATAGATAAATGTAATTAACGTTTGGTGATCAAATAAAGGAGTTTTATTTTTGAGTAATGTTACTATCTTATGTTAATTGTTTAACTATTGTTTCACTTTGCAGGTTTTGACTTCCAGAATAATTGAGTTTATTAGGAATAATCGAATTGTTCAAATTGACCACAATCGTTCATATGATGGAAGTAGATATGAATGAAGATTGTCATGAATTGGTGTGTAGAATGTCTAAATGGTGTTAGACATAGAAAAGGGTTGCTGGAACGTTCATGAGTGCTTATGAACTAGTTTTGAGCATTGGAACAAACCCGCGCTTGCTGGAATCACCTTATGGAATACGATATAAAAGGTGATCGCAAGACGATAATATCATATAGTCTTAAAACCTAGATATATGGTTTGTTGTTTGTTAATTGATTGTACATTGATAATGCGAAAACGCATCAGTAACTCGGTGTTATAAAACGCATTGTTGTGTATAGTTGGTTAATGAATAAGTAAATGCATATAAGTCGAAGTTTATCTGTAACTTTTATCTAAGAAGGTAAAAGCGATATCTCGGCCGCTCGATGATTTGATTTGACTTATGTGCCGGGCCCGATCAGAACTGAATTGATGTGTTCGATTAAGTTCTATGTCAAATAAATCAGAGATCGAGAAACCTAAATGCTTGA
This sequence comes from Lactuca sativa, assembly GCF_002870075.4. Classification (NCBI taxonomy): domain Eukaryota; kingdom Viridiplantae; phylum Streptophyta; class Magnoliopsida; order Asterales; family Asteraceae; genus Lactuca; species Lactuca sativa. Next base: position 182,922,075 of record NC_056624.2, on the reverse strand, counting down.
CTAACCATTCCATAGGATTGTCAGCATGATATCTAACAGAGGACTGTACGATCCCTTATCTAAAGGGCAAGATTGATTAGATCAGAGTTTGACAGCGTCTTTGAGAGCTACGATTGCAAACCAAATTGTACTTGTGCATATAGTTACTAGACTTATCCAAGTGGGAGACTGTTGAAATAGTGTCTAAGGCTGCAACTATATTAGGCAAGTATTTGACCCGGTTGTGCATGGTCCTTTTGGGTTGCCTTCACCATAGCAACTTGATAGGATGATTTATTAAGAGAGGGTAAATATTATTAATATATTATGAGAATAATATAAAGAATAATATATTGTTATTTGATTAATCTAAGTCATAGAATTAATTGGAATTAATTTGGTGACTTAAAGAGGTTAATTAAATAAAGGGGTATAAACTGTCAATTGTTTGATAGTTAAGCTTTAGACTATAAATCCATATAGATATATAGTGGACGGATTCTAGAAGCTAGGATAGCTTCAAAATCGTCCATGACTTATCTAAGGAAAGGATTTGGATAGCCTTAAGAGAAGATTATCCAATTAGGGTTTAGACTGTAACCCTTAAGGAGTCTACAAGTATAAATAGACCCCATGGCTAAGGGAAATCGGCATCTCATCTAAAGTAAGAGAACCCTGGCCGATTTCCTCCCCTCTCCTCTCTCCTAAATCATCTTCCTTGCTATTGGTGTTTGTAAGCCATTAGAGGAGTGACATTTGTTACTCTAGAAGCTCCAAGACGACAAGATCAACAAGGAATTCAAAGGTGTGGTTCTAGATCTGTTTCAATGTTGTTATTTAACCTAATTATCCATTAGAAGTCTTGGATTCAAAGCATGTTTAATTAGAAAGCCTAGATCCAAGCATTAGGGTTTTGCATGCGCACATAGGAAAGTTCTTATGGCTAAAACCCATCAATATAGACCAGACTGGAGAGTCCAACGATATAGACCAGACCGAAGGGTCCAACGATTCAGACCGAACCAAAGGGTCCAACGAGCTACGAGACTGGAGGGTCCTGCTGAGACACATAAACCAGAGGGTCATACTGTGTTATAGCCTTGAGTGGCGTATGTGTTGTGTGTGGTATTTTGGGGAACTCACTAAGCATTTATGCTTACAGTGTTATGTGTGATGTGTTTCAGGTACTAGCGAGGATCGCAGGAAGGCGCCGGCATGATCCGTACACACTGACAGAGAATTGTATTTTGTGATCTTGGGATATGTTTTATTATGATGATATTTGACGAACACGAGATTTGACAATATTGTATGAGTTTTATGTTGATTGAAAATGAAAGATTGTTTTAGATTTTCACGTCGTTACACTTTAGCAAATCATAAGGAATAGTCTTATCGTTCTTTGTGATGGATCTGACCAGCGCACAACCAAGTATACCCAATCCCCTAGTCCTTCACTTAGACTGACATATACATGTGAACAAGGAATTAGTCTTAATTTCCCAAATATGAAGGTTCTCATTCATCACACAATACAACTTGCATGATTCCAAGTTTCTATCCAACTGAAACTTAAATGATGAGAATCTTTCCTTATTTGGTAAATTTTGACTCTACCACAAAGGAAAGAATCAAATCCATTTTCCAATATTTCTATCAATGGAAACATATAAACAACAATTTTCACAAATGCCATTGTCAGGAAACTTAAAAATAAAATAAAATCAAAAATTTTTTCTTTTATTTATAAAATTGTGGAAAAACCTTTCCTTACAATGCAATTACAAATGAAAACTATGTTGTTATCTATTCCTAGGCAGTTTGTCATAACTCTTAAGCAGCAGCTCGAAATCCTGATCATCAAACCATGCAATCGAAATCCATCTTTTCACGATCAGAATGAGCTTACTCTTCCTTTAAGCTTAATTTCTTTTCTTTGATCCTACAAAGCATCAAATGTAATTACATTACATCATGTATTAAGAATCTCCAAATAGGAACTTAATAGAGTTATATAATAGACTTACCTAAAGCAGAGTCAAAATTTTTGACTTTACCATCCTTGCGACCTTTCAGATAAATATGGCAGCTTTGCAACCAATGCCCCTTCTCTTGGCAATAGAAATATATGAACTCTTTAGGAATAGTACATGGGACTATCACAGACTTAGCCTTTCTCTTTACCATTTGGTCAAATGAGTTGACCATGGCCGATCCTTTTCCAATAGGAAGAGAAAGCTTTTCTGGACTTCCAATGTTACCATTGTCAATGTCCATGGATGTTTGGGGAGTAGATCTTCCAATCAAAATTGTTTTACCAGTGTTCCAAATCATTGTTGATTTATTAGCAACAAGAAAATAGGTAATATTGATAAGGGTCATGTCGTGGTCTCTCATATATTAGTCCTTAATGAACTTACTATAAGACTCAGGGAGTGACTAAAGAACCAAGTGTAACGCCCGCAGATCCGAGCTAGTTAATTTAGAGATGATAAGCATCAAAAATGACTTTTTGATGGAATATTATTTAGAAGGATTAATCTTAACCAAGTTGTATTATATGTCACAACGTTTCCGTGCATATAAAGAACGCCGAAATCCGACTTATAACGAAGAAGTTATGACCTGTCGAAGTTTCGCGACAGAACCGGCATGACACAACGCGACGTAAATAGTGAATTTATGTTAGAGCGATATTTATCCAAAACAATCCAAATGAGAATTGAAGATCTCATTGATAGTAGTGCAACGACGGAAAGACGGACAAAAACGGACGTCAGACGAAGGAGTTATGAGTTTATAACGGAGTTTTCCTGTCCCGGCCTACTAAAAATAATATATAAGTAATATAATTATAATATATTAAAAATAAAGTCAAAATTAGCCGATGGAGTCTAAACGAGAGGTATAGAGCATAATCTCACCTTCATGTCTATATAAAGAACGTTGAAAACGGAGTTCGTATGCGAAAGTTATGAATTTTTGAACTTCGGGGCGCGAACCCCAAAGCTGTGTCAGAGACCACGACGTGGCAAGCAGTGCCACAACGTGGAAGGTCTCCTGACACCTCATGGAGTCCCCCAGACGCAACTTGCGATGACACATGCAGTGACGACCAAGCCCACGACGTGGAAAAAGGTGCCACGACGTGGCAAGGGCCAACTTTGCCCTATAAATAGATTTGAAGGGCCAGCCGAGTTTGGTTGCTCATTCTTTCATCTCTCACCTGTATTGCATCCAGATACATGCAAATAAATACCTCTGAAGCCCCGATAACATCCCGAGACTCGAAGCAAGTCCCGAAGCCCGAAGATCCCAAGAAGAAAAGAGCTTCCGAGCCGAAGCTCTGTCCGTGAGAAACCCGGTGTGTGAAGTGATCCCGGTTTCACCGAAGAATACTACTCTTAGAGCCGTAGTGCTATCTGATTATCTTCTGATCAAGTGAGTGTATAGTCCCTTTCATAACACGATTTTAATACAAGTATTCTGTGAATGTATTAAGTATATGTTTTGGGTGAGTATGTGATCACTTTCTTCTAACATATATATATATATATATATATATATATATATATATATATATATATATATATATATATATATATATATATATATATATATATATATTATGTATTTGCTATGAAATACGTGCTATGTGTTTATATATATTGTTGTTTATTTCAGATTGAGTGTGGATTGGATGTTTTATATAGGTGTTAAATGAGTTAATCTGTATATGTATTTTATATCTACAAATATGTTGGGTAGAACATGGGTAGATGAATTAGATGATGTGTGATGATAATTAGGTGATGAGAAATAAGTGATGATAATTAGGTGATGAGAAATAAGTGATGAGAGATAGGTGATGATAGAAAGGTGATGATAATTAGGTGATGAGAGATAGGTGATGATAATTATGTGATGATAGATAGGTGATGAGAAATAGGTGATGTGAGATGAGAGGAGATACCATAACCTTGACTGGGTATGTGGAAATTTGGCAATGTAGTCAGCTACCAGAGTATAGATGGAGACCACGGACTATTCTAGATGACCCCGTGGAAACACCAGCAGGCTCATAACCTGTAGGTGATGAATTACGAGTTCAGGAGATGTTGTAACTACGTATTCATGCGATGATACTCTAACCCTTACTATGAATTACGAGTCCAGGCGATGTTGTGGCTGCGTATTCAAGCGATGATGTCTAACCCTTACTATGAATTACGAGTCCAGGCGATGTTGGGGCTGCGTATTCATGCGATGATAGCTTAACCCTTACTATGAATTACTAGTCCAGGTGATGTTGTGACTACGTATTCATGCGATGATCCTTAGGAAAAAGTCCTTAGGAACAAACATATAAGGAAATGTGCTGTAAGGAGATGAGAGGTAAATACGATTTAGGAGATGACCCTTAGGATAATCCCTTAGGGAAGGTACTTAAGAATAAACGAAGATAATGGGGATAGGTAATTGGGTTGATTGTTTGATGATTGAATATAATAATTATATTATTGTGGGTTGAAAATGTTGTGTTTTGAGCAATCTAACACTTCCTAAGTGTGCATGCAACCCTAATAAACCTTGGATCTATGTTTGTCTAAATACATGCAAAATAATAATTTTCCAAGGTTCATAACCTATCTAACATGGCATGGGGTACTTTTAAACATAAAAAAGTTAGAAGAGATTACATACCTTTTTGATGAGATTGATTCTTTGGAGTTTGAGGGCCAAACACCAATAGTGTGAATGCCTCAAATGGAATCACAAATCACCACAAACTCTTGGAAAACTTTTAGAGAGTACACACACACTTATATTTCGGCCACACACAAGCATATACCACTAGTGGCTATTTCATGCAACATAAGCATGCTTATATAGTGTACATGGTTAGGGTGAAACCCTAATAACCCATGACCTTTCCTTTTCCAAGGATCCATGGGTTAAAAGCTCCATGGATCATCCATGGACTTCCATCCAAGCCTAGCCCATTAACAAATGAGTCTTAGCCCACACCATATAAATCCAATAGCCCATAATCTAATTAGTCTTCCTTTTAATCTCTAAATTAATTTAAGACTAAAACTAATTAAATAACATAACTTCATATTAATATATTATAACTTATAATATATTAATAAACATATGTGTATAACTCTCATAAAATTATCCATAAATAGTTCGGATGAAATGCAACCCAAATGGACCATGCCAGGTCGGGTCAAGTATATACCAAATAAGTTATGGACTTAGACACCTTATCCAACAGACTCCCACTTGGATAAGTCTAATAACTGTATTTGCCTATATAACTTCAGGAACCAACCAGCAATCGTAGCTCTCGAAAACTCTGCTGAACTATGAAGCGCCATTTTAAGACAAGTGATCATATAATCCTCTGTTCTCATGATATCAGCCGGACAAACACATGGAACTATGTCTTTCTTATTGTCTGGCAGTTGTTTCCCAATTTCTGATTTGTTTGACAAAGAACTTCACTGAACACATCGGTTTAGTTCTAACCGGGCCCGGTACATGGGTCAACACAAAATCATCGAGGGGCCCAGATATCACTTCTATTTCTAGAAGGAACAGATAAACTTCGACTCATATGCTTGTTCTACTACTTGTTGAATTGTACACAAAGGCACGTTTTATAACATCAAGTTACTGATGCGTTTACGTGCAATCAATGCACAACCAACTCATAGGTAACAACTCATATCTCTAGATTTGAAGATTTATATGATATTATCGTCTCACGATCACTCGAGATAAATTCCATGAAGTGATACAAGTGAGCGTGGGTTTATACCAATACTCATAACTTATGAGTACTCATGAATGTTGCAGCAACCATTGCCATGTCTAAACACCTTTAGCCATCTACAAACCCAATTCATGACAATCTTGATTCATACCTACTTCCGACGTATGATCGATTGTGGAGGTTTGAATAACTTAATTATTCTGGAAGTCAAAACATGCAAAACTGAAACAATAGTAAATAATTGACAATGACAGTAACACTTTACTCATAAATAAATCACAAATTTTATTCATCATCAAATGTCGATTACATTTTACAAGCTTCAGGAAAACTATCTAATCTGTAAAACTAATATCGTCCCTCAGCCCGATGCGCCTCGCATGCTGAAAATGCTTAACCCTCGTCAGTCCCTTCGTAAGGGGATCTGCAGGATTCTCATCCGATGATATCCTCCTTGTCACGAGGAGTCCTTCTTCAATCTTGTGTCTTATGAAGTGATATTTTCTGTCAATGTGTCGGGATCTGCCATGATCTCTTGGTTCCTTGGCTACGGCAACCGCACTATTGTTGTCACAGAAAATCTCCATAGGTTCCTTAATAGTTGGTACAACTCCAAGGTCTCCGATGAAGTTCTTTAGCCATATCGCCTCCTTCGCTGCTTCACTCGCTGCTATATACTCTGATTCACAAGTCCAATCAGCCACCGTCTCCTGCTTGGAACTCTTCCAAGAAATTGCCCCTCCATTTAAGGTAAAGATCCAGCCCGAGTGAGAGTGGAAGTTATCCCTATCAGTCTGAAAACTAGCATCACTATACCCTAATACTCTCAAGTCATCACTCCCACCAAGGGTAAGGATCCAATCCTTAGTCCTCCGTAGGTACTTGAGAATGTTCTTTACCGCAGTCCAATGAGCCTTGCCAGGGTTCCCCTGATACCTGCTGACCATGCTCAAAGCAAAGGCCACATCAGGGCGGGTACAAGTCATAGCATACATGATCGAGCCAACAGCGGAAGCATACGGTAGTTGGCTCATCTCAGCTATCTCTGCCTCTGTACTCGGACTCTGAGTCTTACTCAGTTTGGCATTGCTTTGGATTGGTAAATCTCCTTTCTTGGAATTCTCCATGTTGAACCTTTTCAACACCTTATCCAAGTAGGTACTCTGACTAAGTCCAATTAGTCTTTTACTCCTTTCTCTTAATATCCTTATCCCTAGGATATAGGCAGCCTCCCCTAGGTCCTTCATAGCAAAGCACTTCCCAAGCCAGGACTTAACCTCCTACAAGGTTGGGATGTCATTTCCTATAAGTAGTATGTCATCCACATACAGTACCAAGATGCTAACTATACTCCCACTAGCTCTGACATACACGCAAGACTCATCTTCACTTCTCAAGAAACCAAACTCTTTGACCTTCTCATCAAAACAAAGATTCCAGCTACGAGATGCTTGTTTTAATCCATAAATCGACTTCTTAAGCTTGCATACTCTATTTGGGTACTCTGCACTAACAAAACCCTCTGGCTGATTCATGTACACATCCTCAGCCAACTTTCCATTAAGGACAGCGGTTTTGACATCCATTTGCCATATTTCATAATCATGAAATGCGGCAATGGCTAGCATAACCCTAATAGACTTAATCTTTGCTACCGGCGAGAAGGTTTCATCATAATCAATACCTTGAGTTTGAGTAAAACCCTTCGCAACCAGTCGAGCCTTATAAGTATGCACTTGTCCTTCCATGTCGGTCTTCTTCTTGAAGATCCATTTGCACCCGACTGTTTTACGGCCTGGTACATTGTCAACTAAGTTCCAAACTTGATTGTCATACATGGATTGCATCTCGCTGTCCATAGCCTCCTTCCATTTAGCAGACTCCGGGCCTGCCATGGCTTCCTTAACACTGCTAGGTTCATCCAAATTTACCAGTGTACTATCACTGATAAACGTATCACCTTCCGTAGTAATATGAAAGCCATAATAAAATGAAGGTGTGTTCCTAACCCGTGTGGAACGCCTCGGAGGTACAGACATGTCAGCTTGCTCAACAGGAGTTTCCTCCTCAGGTTGATTGCTAGTGTCTGAGGTTCCTTCACCAATTGCTTCTTGAATTTCCTCAAGATCAATTTGCCTCCCACTGTCTCCTTGGCTTATAAATTCTCTCTCACGAAAGACCCCTCTTCTTGCTACAAAGACCACATTCTCACTGGGTCTGTAGAAGAGGTAACCGAAGGATTTCTGTGGGTAGCCGATGAAAATACACCTTTCACTTCGGGGTTCGAGCTTATCATGAGCCTCACACCTCAATAAAGCCTCGCAACCCCAAATCTTGATGTGGTCTAAATTGGGAACCTTCCCAGTCCACATCTCATGAGGTGTTTTGGTAACCTTCTTTGTAGGGACTAAATTAAGGATATGGGCGGCAGTCTCAAAGGCATACCCCCCAAAAAGAGATTGGTAACGAAACTCGACTCATCATATAGCGAACCATGTCCAACAAGGTTCGATTACGCCTCTCAGCTACACCATTCAGCTGTGGTGTCCTGGGAGGAGTCAATTGTGATACAATCCCACACTCCTTAAGATAGTCAAGGAACTCGGTACTAAGATACTCACCACCTCGATCGGATCGAAGCATCTTAATGTTCCTGCCCAATTGATTTTCTACTTCCTGTTTGAATTCCTTAAACCTTTCAAAGGTTTCTGACTTATGTTTGATTAAGTAGACATACCCATATCTACTAAAATCATCAATAAAAGTCACATAATACCGATTAGCATCCCTTGTGGCGGTTTTGAATGGCCCACATACATTAGTATGTATCAGGTCCAACAAACCTTCACCCCTCTCACAAGTTCCAGTTAAGGGTGATTTTGTCATCTTTCCAAGTAGACAAGATTCACAACTATCATCCGATTTAAGGTCGAATGATTCCAAGACTCCACTCTTTTGGAGTTGGCCTATGCGTTTCTTGTTTACATGTCCAAGACGACAATGCCACAATGATGCTTTATCTAGGCTAGTAGAAGAATCAATATACAACACATTATTTCCTAAGTTGTCTACAATCGACACAGTTTCATACACACCATCACAAGGTAACGCTTTAAAATAAAACACATTATTAAAGAAAGCATTAATACCACCACATTCATTATCAAACGAAAAGGTAAAACCTTGTTTGTACAAAGCATAAAAAGAAATAATATTCCTCGCCATATCAGACGAGTACACACATTTATTCAAATCTAATTTTAACCCATTATTAAGCTAGAAAGTATAAACTCCAATCTTGGAAACAGGTGAAGCCTTCCTATTCCCCATGATCAAGTTTATCTTCCCGTGCTCCACATCCTCACTTCTTCTTAGGCCATGCAAATCAGAACATATGTGAATACCACATCCTGTATCAAGCTCCCAAGAGTTAGAATATGTTGAGTAATTAGACAATATAGTGTAAATACCTGCATGGGTGGGTTTCACTTTCCCATCCTTTAGATGCTGCAAGTACTTAGGGCAGCTTCGCTTCCAGTGTGCCTTTTCATGGCAATAAAAGCATTCAACATCCTTGGGAATGGCAGAAGGAGTGACAGAACCGCTCTTGGTCTTCGATGAGGAGCCTTCAAGAGACTTTCCCTTGGTACCCTTCGAAGGGTGCTTCCTCTTTTTCCCTTTGCCTTGCCCGATAGCCAAAACAGGGGTAGATGTTGGAGTAGGAGTAGTAGAGGTAACAACCGCCTTGCCCTTAAGACCGGATTCAGCGGTCTTCAAGAGTCCTTGAAGCTTGCTGAGGGTAACTTCCTCCTTGTTCATATGATATGTCATACGAAAATGGTCATAACAAGAAGGTAAGGAGTGCAAAATGATGTCAATTGCCAACTCCTCAGGGATGTTCACATTCAGCTTCAGCAAACGGTCCACATACCTTTGCATCTTTTGCATGTGGGACGTGACGGATTCACCGTCCTTCATGTGGGTAGTTATTATGGAGGAGATTATTTCATACCGCTCCTGACGAGCACTCTGATGGTACCTTTCCATCAGGTCTTGGTGCATCTCAAAAGGGTAGAAATCTTCATATGACTTTTGGAGCTCGGCTGTCATCGTGGCCATCATGATACATGCCACCTTAGTAGCATCTCTCTCATGTGTCCTGAATTCAGCGATCTCCTCAGGAGTAGCAGTAGACTCATCAAGCTCTTTTAACTCCTTATCGAGGACATATTCCTTGTCCTCATAACGAGTAACCATCCTGATGTTCCTAATCCAATCCATGAAGTTGGAACCATCAAAGATGACCCTCCCACAAAGATTCATGAGAGAGAAAGAACCAGTTGGGTTAGAGCCCGAAGCATTAGTGTTGGAAGACATCTAAAAGAAGAAAGCAAGTTTAGATTAGATATATAGAATCCTTAATAAGACACCCAAATGTAATATTAAGGCTAGGACCCAATCACAATATATTATGCTTAGAAGAGGGATGCCGTAATCTAAGTAATAATATATTTGAAAGGTAGGTGAATGACGATTCACCAATTTCCACCATGAAAACAAAATGTATTATTAGGTTTTAATTGGATTTGAAATTCCTAGATTCTTTTGAGATTCATTGAACTTTTCAATGGCATGTTTCAATCTCGATTGTGCCCTTCAAGTTTTGTGACTGGGATGCCGAGGATCACAAAACAAGGTGTGAATAACCATGCTAATTCACTTGGTAACCTTAATATTATCACCTAATTAATGTGCCCGTTAACCACACACGCTCCATTGATCTATGAAAAACATTAAGTCACCCTTCGTGATCCTTACTAGTCCAAGTTAGTGTGCCGGTTAACCACACACGCTCCACCAACGACTTGGTAAGGTACAAGGTGTGAATTCCATGGACTAGCACCATGTTCACATTTTTCCTAAAATAACTAAGATTGGGAATTAAAAGGTTTAGTTACTTTATAATAATCATTATACTTTTAATGAAGATTTAAAGTCATTGTCCTACCCGTTCGGCTAACGACCCTCCACCAGTCAAGCAAGCGGTGGGTGAGAGTGGACACCCATTAAGTCGCCATTTTATAGGCAACAACCTTATACCCACCTTATAGACCGGCTTCGTGAATGAGGCCTACTAACGGTAGAACGACTTACTCTTATACATACATATATATATATATATATGTATATATATATATATATATATATATATATATATATATAATAATTAACCATTAATGTTATAAATAGTATAAGGGTTGAATTTTAACTATTAAAACTCTAAGGGTTGGAATTAAAGTTTATTAAAGTGAGTGAAACTTTACAAATTCCAAAACTTAAGGGCAAGTTTTGTAACTATCCAAAACTTTTCATTTCATAACTTATGAATTAAAGGATCATAAAAATGAAGACTCTTCATTTTCATGTAACTTATGTGTTTAAATGTGTGTGTTAAAGAAAGTGACCTTTGGATATCCATAACTTGAGGACAAATTATGGACTCCATTAAAGCACATAAATGATCAAGAATTAATTCTAAACAATTCAGCAAATAATTCCTATCATCTTCTAAATTCATAAGAACAGGAACATGATCATCAAAATTTCAAGAATTATATGAACACATAAAAATCATGGAATTTTGATATATGCTATTGTAAATGGATTAGAACCACCATTACACCAACTAAAACAAGTTTTAAAACACCAAAACAATTTAGGGTAATGTTTCTAGTCCATTTCTAGCAGCAAAAGTCGAAAATCTGCACTCTGTCGCTCCTACTCGTCGAGTGCATGAACCTAATCGACGAGTAGGTTGAAGATACACATGGACTCGGCGAGTTCCCCCATGGACTCGGCGAGTTCATCAGGCAGACAACAAGTTTTTCGACTTTTTCAACTATTTTGCATCAAGTATCAAACAAGCAAGCCTAGGCTCTGATACCACTGTTGGGTTTTGAGCAATCTAACACTTCCTAAGTGTGCATGCAACCCTAATAAACCTTGGATCTATGTTTGTCTAAATACATGCAAAATAATAATTTTCCAAGGTTCATAACCTATCTAACATGGCATGGGGTACTTTTAAACATAAAAAAGTTAGAAGAGATTACATACCTTTTTGATGAGATTGATTCTTTGGAGTTTGAGGGCCAAGCACCAATAGTGTGAATGCCTCAAAAGAAATCACAAATCACCACAAACTCTTGGAAAACTTTTAGAGAGTACACACACACTTATATTTTCGGCCACACACAAGCATATACCACTAGTGGCTATTTCATGCAACATAAGCATGCTTATATAGTGTACATGGTTAGGGTGAAACCCTAATAACCCATGACCTTTCCTTTTCGAAGGATCCATGCGTTAAAAGCTCCATGGATCATCCATGGACTTCCATCCAAGCCTAGCCCATTAACAAATGAGTCTTAGCCCACACCATATAAAACCAATAGCCCATAATCTAATTAGTCTTCCTTTTAATCTCTAAATTAATTCATAATTAATTTAAGACTAAAACTAATTAAATAACATAACTTCATATTAATATATTATAACTTATAATATATTAATAAACATATGTGTATAACTCTCATAAAATTATCCATAAATAGTTCGGATGAAATGGAACCCAAATGGACCATGCCGGGTCGGGTCAAGTATATACCAAATAAGTTATGGACTTAGACACCTTATCCAACAGAAAACCCTATATGCTCACCAGGCTCCCAAGCCTGACCCACTCAGTTTTCTTTGCATTACAGGTAATGGCACAAGGGTATAAGTTGTTGGACTTGACGAGAGAATTTGGATTATAGATCAGTAGTTATAAATAACTGTTGTAAGGTCTAATTTATATTGTTTATTCTTTTGGTCTATATCGGAACATGACATCCCGAGGTTTTATTATTTAATGAAAATACATTCTCATTGAGAAATGTTTTGATAAGTGGGTATCATATTTTGTTTTTGGGACAATTTCCGGACCTGTTTTCCTTAACAAGGATTACTCTGATTTTAAAACAAAGCATAAACAAATCGGTCTTTTTTGGCTGTGAAATTGGGGATGTCACAGTTGGTATCAGAGCATTAGTTTAAGCGAACTAGGAATTTGTAGAATTTCTAGACTTAAACTTAGAGTGCTAAGCGATGATTGTGAGATGAGTGTCTACCATATTCTAAGACACGAGCACTAGTATGTTTTAGGAATGATGCCTAAAATGCTTTTATGTGCTAAAAGTTATATGTTTCCATATATGATATTATTTGTTCGGATCTATGGTCTGTTGCCGACCGGATCTAGAAATTTTATGTGCTCAGGGTTCTAAATGTTTAATTACGATATTAGAACTGGCATGTAATTTTTCGGAGTAATAAGGAGGATTACACGTCTAAACCTTCCTCTATCTATATTATCGTCTCGATACACCGAACGTCTGCTTTGGTGTATAGAACGTTATGGTGAAGACTCGTAAAGAATTGAGTAAATGGAGGAAATGAAAGGCTTATGATAGTGAATGACACTTATCGAAAGATATCATAAGAGTGGTATCTTGCATTTAGAATATGTCTGATAAAATAACGGAACGTTTAGAGGAGTACGGTACGTCAGAAGTACACCTTCGATTGGAAGGATGGTGGAACGATTGGTGTAATTCTTGAAGTTGTCCCATCGTCTGGAATTTTCATCACCAACTGAGTTGAAGTAGAATTGATGATTGAAGATACACGTGGAAGAAGTCCTAGTAGAGTCTAGGAAAAATTGTATGATTAATTAGACACATTCGTATGTGTTAAATTGTTTTGTGATACTAGGACTTGGGGACTGCGAGACAATACTTGGGACGAGTATGAGTAGGTGTGAATAGTAGTAGAGATCTATACTACTGGAAGCACAGGACTCACGCTTGGATCAGGGAAAGTCACAAGGTTACCAAGTAGCAAGTGATTGGTCTCGTTTTATTCAAATATGTCATTACCCTTGTTTCGGTAATGGCTAATAGGATAATGGTTATTCCGACCCTAATGGTCATATTAAATTGAGTCCGACTACGAGGAGTTTGTTACGTGGTTCGGAGAACTGAGTTTGATGTAGCATCTGACTTAAGTTAGAAGATTGAAATCAATGTGATTGATAGCATCGCGTTTGTTGTTAAAGAAGTAAGTAGCTAAAAATGCTACATGCTAAAATGTGATTATATCACATTAGAATATGAAAGAAGGGATAATCCATTCTGGAATTTGACTCTAAGAGACTTGAGTCTAAGCGTTGCATCATACGATGAGAGGTCATTAGAATATGGCCCCTCGGTCTGTTACAATAGATAAAGGAAAGTATTTATACTAAGAAGAAGAAGGAGTCCAAAATTAGGACTTATTTTGTAACTTGAAGGTTATCATTGAAATTCAAACATAGTACGAAAAGCAAATACAAGATTGAGCATCGTGTAACACCCCGAATTCCCAAGTATTATTTTATTCTTTATTTTTGGGTGATTGTGAGGAGACTCGGTGAGTTGGAGTCCAAACTCGCCGAGTAGGATCGCGGTTTTGTACGCGGGTTCGCGTTTGGATTCGGCGAGTCCGCACTGTTTAATGAAACCGTAATTTCCAGGGTTTGAGACCTATTTAAAGGGGCTTATGGCCGTCATTTGCGGCCGCCAACCCCAGAGAGAAACCCTAAAGAGATTTTGAGCGTTTTGGGAAAGAGAAGGGCCATTGTTGACCTTTAAAGCTTTGTTTGGCAAGGTAAAGGAGATTCTAGCTAAGAGGAGGCAAGGGAGGTGGACATCCTTCGATTTTGGAGCTCAGAGCATCATCTTGGAGGTATATTTTGGCTTCCTTTTCTGTTGTCATGATAAACATGGGGGTTAGGGTTTCTTGACCCCTTTGTTGGTTAGATTTGATGTCCATTTCGTCCCTATTTGTGATGAGGCTTGGGATGAGATCCATAGAGGTCTAGAGAAGCTTTATTCCTTAAGCTTTATGAGGATTCATGGGAGTTTTGACCTAGAGTTATGAGATATGGGGCTAAAACATCATCTAGGAGCAAATAGTTGTTGTTTGAACACCAAGGTTTGGACTTTACGTGATTATCATGCCTGGGGAGGCCAGATCTATGATTGTATGGAACAGATCTGACCTCAGAAGTGAGTTTGAGTTATGCATGACATGGACTTGCCGAGTCTGAAGAACAGACTCGGCGAGTAACATGAAGTTTGCCCGTAACCACTCAGCGAGTGGTCTTGTCGAGTTGAGGGGTCGACTCAGTGAGTCAGGGAGAGTCAGGGGGACTGAGTCAAGCCGGAACTTGCCGAGTTGTTCTTGAGACTCGGCGAGTTGAGTCGTGGTGGCCCCGCGATTTATGCCAGGTGAAACTCGTCGAGTCAGAGAAATATTCGATGTGTCAAGAGAGGATTCAAGGGAGTCAGTGGACTCGTATAGACTCGCCGAGTTGCCCTAGTGCACTAGCCGAGTCCGGTCAAAGTTGACCGTTGACATTTGTTGACTTTTAGGGTTTGGTCAGCGATGTGGCCTTTGGGCCAAGAGAGGGGTAAAATGGTCTTTTACCCTTAAGAGGGTGCCAAGATAGGGTTGATTCTAGTCTCGAGAGTTATATTCATGAGAGTATTTGCCTTATGTGTTAGGCGGTGGCGATTTCGGGATTCAAGTGTGGGGATATCTGCTTTCTGCTTACCAGGTGAGTCTTCTCACTATACTTTACCTTGAGTAGGTAACCAGAGTTATGTGACAGAGTATTTGTATCATATGTATGTTATGTGTTGTACTGCATTATTTCTATGTGATTTATGCTGTGCATGTTTACAGAGTTAGAACTGGAAGGTTCCCAGAGTTAGAACCAGAGGGTTCATAGAGTAGGGTCCACGGACCCACAGAGTTATAACCTCGAGTGGCTAATATGTTTTATGTGTGGTATTTTGGGGAACTCACTAAGCTTCGCGCTTATAGTGTTTTGTGTTATGTGTTTCAGGTTTCTCTTAGGATCACGGGACGACACCGGCTCGAATGTACACACCAGAGAAAGAGTCATGTTTTGAGGATCCTGGTTTATTAAGCAAGTGAAAATGGAGTTATGTTGTTGTAATTCGATTATGATTGGAATTTTAAGAAAAGTGTTTTTAAGAATTAACGATAATTTTTAAATGAAAAATTGTTTTGAAATTTACGGTGTTAGAAGTTGGTATCAGAGCCTTGGTTTGAGGGATTCGGATGCACCTTCGGGTAAATCTGGACTCAAACTGAGGATTTAAGAAAATTTTCCAAAAAGAAATGTGTTTTTATAAAGAGAATAAGAGTTTCAAAGAGAAAGCAAAAAAAGCAGTGTGTACAATCAGCCAAAGCCCGAACGGTAATTTCCCAAAACACCCTTATTTTGTGTTATGAGATATTTGTGATATATTTTATGAGATAGTGTGCATGCTAGAGGCAGGCTAGGCAATTCATATTTTAGGACTAGAGTGGCCTGATTTGTGATGCCTTAGCCTAGGGTTGCTGATATATGTGATGTGCTTTTGAATATGTGCTGAGCGAGAGTGTCCAGCATGAAATCTTTAGGGGATTTGAGCAGGGAAGTAATATGGAAGAGGTATCTATATGAGCATATGAGGAGCTTGCCGAGAGGGTAGCCAGATGCCCACATAGGGCGGAGTTGTTAGAGTTCAGTGATATCCATCACGAATGAGGAAGGTGAGTGGATAATAACCTAAGGAGGTTTTTCGTACTGAAGGGGACGCTTCAATGCCCGAATGCTGCTTGCTTCGTGCTTTGTGGAACTCTTGATGATGGGAGTCAGCTACTAAGTGAATATGACGATATTCAGGAGGTAGATGGCTGGCATCATTAGGAGCTCTTCAGCAGCTGATGGCAGAGAAGTGTGGGAATCTAGGAAGAGCCTAGGGAGTAACCTTAGCCAGATGAGTGTGCTAGCAGAGTAGAGAATTTCGCTGGGGAGCGAGCACGCGCGATGGGATTGGTGAAAGAGCAGGTCGAGCAGCTACTTAGGAGCTCCGGGATAGTCCGTGTGGAATGTATGGGTAGATGTGGCAGGTAGTATGGGCCCGTACTACTGAAAGCAGAGGACCCATACTTGATACAGGGAGTATTCTGGAGGTTCTAAGGAGCGGATTGAGGAGTGATGTTATGGTTCGAGTACCATACATCGGAGCGAATTGAGGAGTGATGTTATGGTTCGGGTACCATACATCGGAGCGGATTGCGGAGTGATGTTATGGTTCGAGTACCATACATCGGAGCGGATTGAGGAGTGATGTTATGGGTTAGGTACCATACATCAGAGCGGATTGAGGAGTGATGTTATGGTTTGGGTACCATACATCAAAGCGGATTGAGGAGTGATGTTATGGTTCGGGTACCATACATCAGAGCGGATTGAGGAGTGATGTTATGGTTCGGGTACCATACATCGGAGCGGATTACGGAGTGATGTTATGGTTCGAGTACCATACATCGGAGCGGATTGAGGAGTGATGTTATGGTTCGGGTACCATACATCGGAGCGGATTGAGGAGTGATGTTATGGTTCGAGTACCATACATCAGAGCGGATTGAGGAAGTGATGTTATGGTTCGGGTACCATACATCGGAGCGGATTGCGGAGTGATGTTATGGTTCGAGTACCATACATCGGAGTGGATTGAAGAGTGATATTATGGTTCGGGTACCATACATCGGAGTGGATTGAGGAGTGATGTTATGGTTCGAGTACCATACATCGGAGCGGATTGAGGAGTGATATTATGGTTCGGGTACCATACACTGGAGCATATTGAGAAGAAATGTCATGGAATGAGTACCATGGTTCGTAGTGAATGATGCTTGTGGTTCCCCAGTTATCCGGTCATGATTGAGTTCGAAGAGGCGTCCCTTGAGAGGGAGATCGAGAGCCTCTCAGAGTCTTTTAGTAAGGAGTCAGAGAGAGGGGAGAATTTTGGTCTGAGTTGAGCAATCAGTCGATAGAGGAGATGTCACCTTCTATGATCTGGGTGGTACTAATTATGTTCGTATGCAAAACATGAGAAGCATGATGTTTAAGTTTTGGGTTTAGGGGTAAACCCTGCAGGTTGTCATTGATGATGATTTTCCACCAGAGTATCAGGTAGCATGTGTGCCGCAAGGCAGTGATTTATCATGAACAGATAGTCAGTTGGGACTGAGATAGTCAAGGACCACATTACACCTGTTTAAGTATAGTAGGGTGTATTGTAGTGGTATTAGTGGGGAGTTCAGTCGAGTTTAGCAGTGCAGTGGGTTTTCTATCTATGTTGGGTATTGAATATGGGAGTGGGTCCCTGTTCTTGGGATGATCCATTTGTTGGAACATTGGTTGATGAGTTGAAGTGGGGGAGTACGATGATTTTGTGGTCCAGTCTATGAGCCAGTGATGTTATTGGTCAGTTGAGTTGTTTGGTATTGGATTGGTACGAGACTTGGAGCGACTAGAGGCAGCCGTGACGAGAAGTTCTTGAGGACTTCATCTGAGGTTCAGAGTATATGAGGTCGATTGATTTCCTTAAAGGGGATTATCGGGCGTTGTGTAGCACTTTCAAGGGGAAGGGGCGATTTTGCTGGTGAAAATAGTTTGTGGGATGGTTGTGTGCCAATTGGTGATGGTTCGAACCCTGAGTGGGGGAGAACCGGGTACCGTATGGAAGAAAGCAGAGATTTGTCAAGAGCGGTTATAAGTGGGTATAGAGATCTGCGGTAAGAATTCATGAGACCAGAGATATTGGTGATCGAGGAAAGGGGTCAGAGTGAGTTAATGCAGGAAGTACTTGTTTGAGAAGGATGAATGTCTCCACGACAGGTGGTTAATGATCAGGAACCTGGTAGTGGTCAGTATTGTTGTAGGTAGGTAGAGAATGATTGAGCAGCCAAATCCTAGGTCGGTATGCGTATTCTTGCTTGGATTTTGAGCGGTAGGAAAAAAAGGGTTTCGGAGAATTATCAGCGTATTCCGTAGCATTAGCGTTTTCTCATATTCCAATTGGGTAATTGGATACACCGAAGTTGCACTTTGGGAAAAATGAAGATCTAATTATGGGGTTCAGAGGAAATGTATTATTGTATCTATATGATGCTTGGAGCAGGAGATCAGTGGTTGTGGCAGGATCTTGTGATGTTCTGTTGGGGTGTTCCGAGGTATCCGGGTATGATATCTTGATTTCGGAGTTATTCGTGAATCTTGAGCTGAGATGACTTGTGGTATATCAAGTATCTATGGTTCTAGTGGGAGCCCTTTGAGTATTGGCATCTAGAGGGATTATTTAAGAGAGTGGATCTCCGCAAGGGTAGGCATTTTGATATGTCGATTGCCTCCAGACTCTGTGATGCATATTTGGGTCGAGTATGGGTAGCTACCTATGATAGTTTGTGGAGCATGAGTTAGTGGAGGTAGAGAGTGTTGTGATACTGCGGGGAGCCATAGTATTTACTAGTCAGAGGGTGTTGTGATACTGCGGGGAGCCGTAGTACTCATTAGTCAGAGAGTGTTATGATACTGCGGGGAGCCGTAGTACTCGCTAGTCACTGAGAAGTCATCATGATGTTGCGGGAAGCCATAGTACTCACTAGATGGCAAGAGAATGTGATGATGGATTGCTCTCCGATCAGTGTATGATGTGGAAGAGTTTTAGGCTTGAGTAGCCCTAGTATTGAGTTTTTGGAGCCTGGTTGTCGAACCGGGGGCGAGACGGGGGTCTCCGTCTCTGTCGGGAGATTCGACGAAATGCACAAGGGATATGCGCAGCAGACACCAGAGATCAGAGTTGATACCATCCTCGGTTGGACTATATTTTTTTGCCGCATAAGGAAAAGAGAATTTCGTGACTTGCGTGTCATTGGGCCGGGATAGTGGTCACGGGGAGGAAGTTAGTGGGATATTTGGATCATCATATGGGTGATCTTTGGAGGCTCGGCTGTGGAGTCAAAAGCTAACATGGTGCTCAGTCTCGAAGAGGGATTTGAAAAATGAGCTAGAGCTTATCATGGGGATGTCTGAGGACACTTCAGAACGAGCGAACGATTCAGACGCTCGAAGACATGCTTCAGGCATGTGTATTAGATTTCAGAAGGAGTTGTGGCACGTATTTACCCATGGATGAGTTTTCCCATATCAACAGCCATCATTCGAGCATTGGTATGCCACCCTTTGAGGTGTTGTATGGGAGGAGGTGTCGGACCCTCATTTGTTGGGGAGAGGTCGGGCAGCGTGTTATGGGTAGTACAGAGATTGGGCTGCAGCCGACTGCGCAGATTCAGCAGGTCAGGCGGAGGTTATTGACCGCTCAGAGTCGTTAGAAGAGTTATGCGGACAGGCGCCGGTCCGAGCTCGAGTTCCAGAACGGCGACCTTGTGCTCCTGAAGGTCTCTCCTTGGAAAGGAGTGATTCGATCCCGGAAGAGGGGCAAGTTGGGGCCCCGATATATTGGTCCATTCAGGGTGGTCGCGAGGGTAGGCAGGGTAGCCTATCATTTGGAGTTACCAGCAGAGTTGGGTCAGATTCACGACACTTTCCACGTGTCGCAATTGTGAAAGTGCGTAGCCGACAAGTCAGCAGTAGTGCCACTAGAGGATATTCAGGTGGATGCGAGCCTGAATTATGCTGAGAGGCCAGTGGCGGTCAGAGATCGACAGATTAAGGTTCTGAGGAATAAAGAGGTGTCACTGGTGCAGATCCAGTGGCAGCATCGGAAAGGGTCAGAGTTAACTTGGGAGCCGGAGCGTGAGATGCGTGGTCAGCATCCGGAGTTATTTGCAGAGCGAGACTTCGAGGGCGAAGTCTAATTCTAGTGGGGGAGAATTGTAACACCCCGGATTCCCAAGTATTATTTTATTCTTTATTTTTGGGTGATTGTGAGGAGACTCGGCGAGTTGGAGTCCAAACTCGCCGAGTAGGATCGCGGTTTTGTACGCAGGTTCGCGTCTGGACTCGACGAGTCCACGCTATTTAATGAAACCCTAATTTCCAGAGTTTGAGACCTATTTAAAGGGGCTTATGGCCGTCATTTGCGGCCACCAACCCTAAAGAGATTTTGAGCGTTTTGGGAGAGAGAAGAGGCCATTGTTGACCTTTGAAGCTTTGTTTGGCAAGGCAAAGGAGATTCTAGCTAAGAGGAGGCAAGGGAGGTGGACATCCTTCGATTTTGGAGCTCAGAGCATCATCTTGGAGGTATATTTTGGTTTCCTTTTCTATTGTCATGATAAACATGGGGGTTAGGGTTTCTTGACCCCTTTGTTGGTTAGATTTGATGTCCATTTCGTCCCTATTTGTGATGAGGCTTGGGATGAGATCCATAGAGGTCCAGAGAAGCTTTATTCCTTAAGCTTTATGAGGATTCATGGGAGTTTTTAACTAGAGTTATGAGATATGGGGCTAAAACATCATCTAGGAGCAAATAGTTGTTGTTTGAACACCAAGGTTTGGACTTTACGAGATTATCATGCCTAGGGAGGCCAGATCTATGATTGTATGGAACAGATTTGACCTCAGAAGTGAGTTTGAGTTATGCATGGCATGGACTCGCCGAGTCTGAAGAACAGACTCGGCGAGTAGCATGAAGTTTGCCCGTAACCACTTAGCGAGTGGTCTTGTCGAGTTGAGGGGTCGACTCAGTGAGTCAGGGAGAGTCAGGGGGGACTGAGTCAAGTCGGAACTCGCCGAGTTATTCTTAAGACTCGGCGAGTTGAGTCGTGGTGGCCCCGCGATTTATGCCAGGTGCAACTCGTTGAGTCAGAGAAATACTCGATGTGTCAAGAGAGGATTCAAGGGAGTCAGTGGACACGTATAGACTCGCCGAGTCGCCCTAGTGCACTCGCCGAGTCCGGTCAAAGTTGACCGTTGACTTTTGTTGACTTTTAGGGTTTGGTCAGCGATGTGGCCTTTGGGCCAAGAGAGGGGTAAAATGGTCTTTTACCCTTAAGAGGGTGCCAAGAGAGGGTTGATTCTAGTCTCGAGAGTTATATTCATGAGAGTATTTGCCTTATGTGTTAGGCGGTGGCGAGTTCGAGATTCAAGTGTGGGGATATCTGCTTTTTGCTTGCTAGGTGAGTCTTCTCACTATACTTTACCTTGAGTAGGTAACCAGAGTTATGTGACAGAGTATTTGTATGCTATGTATGTTATGTGTTGTACTGCATTATTTCTATGTGATTTATGTTGTGCATGTTTACAAAGTTAGAACCGGAAGGTTCCCAAAGTTAGAACCAGAGGGTTCATAGAGTAGGGTCCACGGACCCACAGAGTTATAGCCTCGAGTGGCTAATATGTGTTATGTGTGGTATTTTGGGGAACTCACTAAGATTCGTGCTTATAGTGTTTTGTGTTATGTGTTTCAGATTTCTCTCAGGATCACGGGACGGCACCGGCTCGATTGTACACACCAGAGAAAGAGTCATGTTTTGAGGATCCTGGTTTATTAAGCAAGTGAAAATGGAGTTATGTTGTTGTAATTCGATTATGACTGGAATTTTAAGAAAAGTGTTTTTAAGAATTAACGATAATTTTTAAATGAAAAATTGTTTTGAAATTTACGGTGCTACACATCGTCTGCAGTCAAGAAGCCCTAGAGTTAGATACTCTTTCGAAGAAACATAGAAGTTAGTGTTGTTACCTAGGATGAAGTGACAACGTATGGAATCATTATACAAGTCCTATTTCGTTGATGATTCTGGGACGTAATCATCCTAAGGTGGAGATAATTGTCATGCCCGTAGATCCGGGCTAGTCAATTTAGAGACGATAAGAATCAAAAATGACTTGTTTATGGAAGATTATTTAGAAGGATAAATATTAACCAAGTTGTAGTATATGTCACAAGGTTTCCGTGCATATAAAGAACGCCGAAATCCGAGTTATAACGAAGAAGTTATGACCTGTCGAAGTTTCGCGACAGAACCGACACGATACAGCGCGGCATAAATAGTGAATTTACGTTAGAGCGATATTTATCCAAAACAATCCAAATGAGAATTGAATATCTCATTGATAGTAGTGCAACAACTAAAAGACGGACAAAAATGGACGTCAGACGAAGGAGGTATGAGTTTACAACGGAGTTTTCCTGTCCCGGCCTACTAAAAAAAATATATAAGTAATATAATTATAATATATTAAAAATAAAGTCAAAATTAGCCGATAGAGTCTAAACGAAAGTTGTAGAGCATAATCTCACTCCGCGTCGATAAAAAGAACATCGAAAACGGAGTTCGTATGCAAAAGTTATGAATTTTTGAAGTTCGGGGCGCGAACCCAAAAGTTGTGTCTGAGACCACGACGTGGCAAGCAATGCCACGACGTGGCAGGTCTTCAGACACCTCCTGGAGTCCCCCAGACACAACTTGCGATGACGCATGCAGTGACGACCAAGCCCACGACGTGGAAAAAGGTGCCACAACGTGGCAAGGGCGAAATTTTGCCCTATAAATAGATTTTAAGGGCCAACCGAGTTTGGTTGCTCATTCTTTCATCTCTCACATGTATTGCATCCAATTACGTGCAAATAAATACCCCCGAAGCCCCAATAACATCTCGAGACCCGAAGCAAGTCTCGAAGCCCGAAGATCCCGAGAAGAAAAGAGTTTCCGAGCCGAAGCTCTGTCCGCGAGAAACCCGGTGTGTGAAGTGATCCCAGTTTCACCAAAGAATACTCCTCTTAGAACCGTAGTGCTGTCCGATCATCTTTTGATCAAGTGAGTGTATAGTCCCTTTCATAACATGATTTTAATACAAGTATTGTGTGAATGTATTAAGTATATGTTTTGGGTGAGTATGTGATCACTTTCTTCTAACATATATATATATATATATATATATATATATATATATATTAAGTATTTGCTATGAAATATGTGCTATGTGTTTATATATAGTGTTGTTTATTTGAGATTGGGTGTGGAATGGATGTTTTATATAGGTGTTAAATGAGTTAATCTGTATATGTATTTTATATCTACAAATATGTTGCGTAGAACATGGGTAGATGAATTAGATGATGTGTGATGATAATTAGGTGATGAGAAATAGGTGATGATAATTAGGTGATGAGAAATAGGTGATGAGAGATAGGTGATGATAGAAATGTGATGATAATTAGGTGATGAGAGATAGGTGATGATAGAAAGGTGATGATAATTAGGTGATGATAGATAGGTGATCATAAATAGGGGATGAGAGATGAGAGGAGATACCATAACCTTGACCGACGATGTGGCAATTTGGCGATGTAGTCATCTACCAGAGTATAGATGGTGACCACGGACTATTCTAGATGACCCCGTGGAAACACCAGCAGGCTCATAACCTATAGGTGATAAATTACGAGTTCAGGCGATGTTGTAACTACGTATTCATGCGATGATACTCTCACCCTTACTATGAATTAGGAGTCCAGGAAATGTTGTGGCGTCGTATTCATGCGATGATAGTCTAACCCTTACTATGAACCACAGGTCCAGGCGATGTTGTGGCTGCGTATTCATGCGATGATAGCTTAACCCTTACTATGAATTACTAGTCCAGGCGATGTTGTGACTACGTATTCATGCGATGATCCTTAGGAAAAAGTCCTTTGGAACAAACATATAAGGAAATGTGATGTAAGGAGATGAGAGATAAATATGATGTAGGAGATGACCCTTAGGATAATCCCTTAGGGAAGGTACTTAAGAATAAACGAAGATAATAGGGATGGGTAATTGGGTTGATTGTTTGACGATTGAATATAATAATTATATTATTGTGGGTTGAAAACCCTATATGCTCACCAGGCTCCCAAGCCTGACCCACTCCTTTTTCTTTGCATTACAGGTAATGGCACAAGGGTATAAGTTGGTGGACTTGACGAGAGAATTTGGATTATAGATCGGTAGTTATAAATAACTGTTGTAAGGTCTAATTTATATTGTTTATGCTTTTGGTCTGTATCGGAACATGACATCCCGAGGTTTTATTATTTAATGAAAATACATTCTCATTGAGAAATGTTTTGATAAATGGTTATCATATTTTGTTTTTGGGACAAATTCCGCAACTGTTTTCCTTAACAAGGATTACTCTGATTTTAAAACAAAGCATAAACAAATCGGTCTTTTCTGGCCACGAAATTGGGGATGTTACACCAAGTCAACAACCAACTTCCTAGAGACATCAACTCCTAACATTCCCAACCTGTCAATGTGTGACTTCATCTCCAAGACATATGCATACACAGACCTTCCATCTTGGGGTTCGCTAGCCAATAGGGCTTGAGTGACCTTGAACTTTTCATGTCTTTGAACTTGTGGGTTAGGGAGAATTATTGGAGGTGGTGGAGGAAGTGAAGTTCCAATACAACACAAAGAACGGATTAATCTTTCACATCGATCGTCTTGTGGAATATCATCTTTATAAAGAAAACTTTTTCCAAAAGGATGAGGAAGACCATAGTTGTCAAAACAAGACGTCTATAAGGGAGAAATTTAAGTTAGTTGATTTACACTACTAGAAAAACAGCCTTTTACGACGCTCATTGCGCGTCGTAAAAGGCTCAGACGACGCGCAAATGCGCGTCAAGGAAGGCCCTGTCATAAAGAGAGACGACGCGCATTTACGACGCGCGTATACGACACGCAATGCGTATCAAGGAAGGCCCTGTCATAAAGGAAGACGACACGCATTCGCGTGTCGTAACCTTACGACGCGCGTGTTAATGACACGCAATGCATATCAAGAAAGCCCCTGTCAAGAAAGGCCATGTCATAAATGAAGATGACACACATTTTTGCGTATCATAATTTTAAATGTTTTAAAAAAATATTTGTTATAGATTTACTAATTTTCAAATTAAATAATACATTAAAAATCTCATAATACAAAATAAAATACCATAAATAATTAAGATAATTCATTTCACTAATATGTCAAATACAAATAATTATTCCAAAAGTGAGTAAATGTTATAAAAAAATGAACTCATTTATATACAATTGCATCATCTAGCTTACTATGTGCCAACAACTCTCTGTGTGTTTACTTTTGCTTGAGTCTCGTTTCCTCCAAAGCTTTTAGCCATGCCAAAATATGATATCTTGAGTCTCGTATGAATAGATCGCGCGCAATAGGTCTAGCTTGTATCATTCCAAATAATTCCAATGCTGGTCTCTATACAAGCCAATAATTTGAGAACTTAATTTTACCATTATTTTATAATTAATCAAATAAGAAAACAATAAATACCTTCTGCCATATATGAAAGAGAACAAGATAAACAAGATCAGTATCGCCACTTTTAGTTGCCTTAGTCAGGGCTGTATCTTCTTCCCCAATGCCTAGTAACAAAGGAACCTGGAAAGGTGCTAATTTCCTCCTGCTAGTCTGATCTGCATGAGCAGCAACTGTAGCATAAGAAATGCTTCTGCACAATTTTAACTGAAAAATCCCAAAAAGTTAGCCATTGACATTTTTTAGTGTACTTTAATCCTATAAAACTTTGAACAAACCTTATCAAGTATGATATATCCTGATAACCACTTCATACAGAATAAGCCTAAAAAAGAATCAATCCACCAATCAAAACTTGTAAGCTTTTGTAAGTTTCAAGCTATATATTTCAAGTACGTTGCTATTTTCTGCAATTTGATGAAATAACACTTACAAGACAGTCTTGCTCTTGTTGATGATCAAATTTTCAAAAATAAAAATAAAAACCCTCTCCTAACTGTTACTATTTCATCATGTGGAAGAAAGCCAATTGTAAACAGGTTACAACAACAAAGATATCATGTAATGTAACACAACATTGATCTGCATGCATTTACACACTAAAACATTATTCTAACCTCTATTGTGGTTTTGTTTTGTATTGTAAGATGGATATGCCACCCAAAGACCTGCAAATTTGAATCATGCAACCTTTAGATTCATATAAACATGATGAGTTAAAACTATTACAAAAAATTAGCATTTATTGGTAAGAAAAATTGGACACACCATAAGACAATTTCCATACAAACACTTTAAATGATGAGTTAACACTATTACAAAAAAATTAGCATTTATTGGTAATACAGAAAAAAAAAATTAACATACCGGGGGTATTTTAGTCAATACCTTGGTTTAGCCTTGATGCATAAGATAGAATGGATGAAATATGCCTAAAGTTAATAGACAAAACCTATACTAATAGAATAATCAGTCCAAAAATATACACAAACACTTGCACACACTTACACACTTACACATACTCGCATATCTTTAAATAGGATCTATTTATGACCTTATATCTCTATTTATTTTTATTTTTCTGGGATAAAATATTAGTTTTCTTATCATTAGCTAGTTTTCTTTTCGCTAATTACCACAGGTGCTTACTGAAATTCTTCAAATTTATTTTTATTTTTCAGGGTTATAATATTAGTTTTCTTATCACTAGTTTTCTTTTATATATATATATATATATATATATATATATATATATATATATATATATATATATATATATTACCTCCAATGGCTTTAGTAGCATCCTTAAGGCACCCATAGAAGTATTGTTGTAGAACACTTTAACTACAGGGTGATTGACTCGGTTGACTACACGATATATGAAAATTGCTAATGCATCAAGAGAAAATGGATTTGATTCACTTCCTACAAAAAATTTAAATAACAACCAATCAAATTTATATCCATTTATAAAAAAAATAATAAATAATATAAATAATAAAATAAGAACCTTCGGAATCTGGAACAATTGGTACAGCAGATGAAGGAAAGAAGAGAAAAAGTTACCTGCCTCCATACTTCTTCATTAGGGGCATATTGTTCAAGAAAAGGCTCAGCTTCACTCAAGTAGATTGATGATGACAGCTGTTTGTTCCCGTATTTCCTTCTTATGTACACTGCCCTAAAAATTTATATAATTTATAAATTCTTTTCTTATTAAAAAAAAATACTAAATCCATCTTCCTTCATTACCATTCATCCAACATCTTACTGAGTTATCTCTGCTTTCCTAGTGGTGTATTCCATATCTTGATTTGCCTACATCATGCAATTTGGTCTGATTATGACACAATGATATCAAAATGACATAAATGCCCTTGTGTGTGAAGGTTACCTGTAACACCCCGTTCTTTAAGTGTGTGACTATGAGTCCCCGAGAATTAAGAGGAAGGTTAATTCTGGTCCTCTTTACGAGAAATGAATTTCATCCGAGAAGGTTTCGGGCTGGCGTATGTGTTAGAAGCATTGGGCTTCTCGTCACCCCGTACGAATGTAAGCTATTTGGGAGCGGGTCTAGATTAGAGGAGTTGCGGTGTTCGTAGATGATTAGTGTTTATAGCTCGTTATGGGATAAGTGGAAGAAGGGTCCCATGCATGCATGGCATGCATGTATTTTTGGAGCCTGGCTGGGTACGCCCAGCATAAGCTGGACGTACGCCCAGCGTAATGGGGTGATGAACGTGGGATGGCCGGGTGAGTACGCCCAGCGTACTAGAGGTACGCCCAGTGTACTCTCAGAAACTCCAAACCCTAATTTTGGGTCAGCCACTATATAAGGAACATGTTGGTTCACCCCTTAGCCTCCTTATGCTCATCTTCAACCTTAGAGAAACCCTAAATCTCGTATTTCCTCCATATTTGAGTGTGTTTGACCTTGGAAAGCTCTTGTTGGCAAAAGAAAGGCTTGAAGGAGAAAAGGGAAGTTGTCAAGAGAGAAGAGGGACGATTGGAGCTTGTAGATCTGAAGAGATACCATCCTTTGGAGCTTGTTTGAGGTATAAAGCTTCTTGCTTGACCTTCATATTGTATAGATCTATGTATTTTGAAGCTTTGTCCCCATTCTTGTCCCAAAAGTCCTCAACTTGTTGCATAGTCCGATTTGGTCAAGTGTAGCTGTCCTTTCAGACATTTGGAGAGGTCTTGAGTGATAAAAATGAGGTCCCAAGGGTTGTAGTTATTCCATGTATGAGTTATGTGGGTCTTAATGGATTAAGACCTTGGATTAAGAACTTAAGGACGTCCCAAGTGATAAAGTCTGAGACTTTATGAGTTCTAATCATATTTGGCCTATGGATCTGGAGTTTGGGCTTAAGAGCTTAAGCCATTAAGTCATTATGTGGATTTGTTGAGCATTAGGGTTACGCCCCGCGTAGCCTTAGAGTACGCCCCATGTAGCGGGCCGATGCCCCGTTTCCCCTTTTGCGAGTCATTGCTGTATGCGCCGCATACCAAGGAGGGTACGCCCAGTGTACTCCTCCTATTGGACATTCATGTTTGGGCTTTGAGTTTAGGCCGTTGGTGGACAGTTGGTTGTTGGGCCAAGTCTGGAAATTTATGGACAGAGTGTTTTGGGCCCAATTATTGTTATGAACTTTGGTTCTAGGCCTATTTGGTGAAGTGGGCCCAATTTGGTAAATTGGGCCAATGTTGGACTTTGTATGAGGTTTGGATTTTGGTCTTGGTCCGATATGTGGAAGTATGCTTGACCTAATGTTTAATTGTTATGATGGTTAGTTCGGGATTTGCGGTGAGTTGGTGGTTCGAGAGTCTGCTTCTTCAGTTTAGAGTATCGGCATTCACGAGGTGAGTTATCCTCACTATATCGACAGGGTCTACGGCACCAAGGCCGGCCCTTTATCGGATTGAGATCCGGGTATTTGTTGTTATGTTGTTATTGTTATGTTTGCATCCTGGTAGT
Source organism: Lactuca sativa (assembly GCF_002870075.4). NCBI lineage: Eukaryota > Viridiplantae > Streptophyta > Magnoliopsida > Asterales > Asteraceae > Lactuca > Lactuca sativa. Next base: position 182,892,597 of record NC_056624.2, on the reverse strand, counting down.
TAGGATGGTATGTGTTAGAGACCTGGGTGAGGTCGGTATCCTGTTCTATAGGGAGGTGCTATGCTAGTAACCGGTTAGGTCGGTGTTCCTGGTTAGAGGGGTTGATATGTTATGTGATATGCTTGATCAGTTTGTTGACTGTTATCTGTTATATGCCTGTATGTTATGTGCACATGGTTGTTTGGATTGGAGATGGGTTGAGGCGGGTCCTGCTTTGTGCTGTAGGCCAAGATACCCAGGGCGGACCGGTTGTTCCGAAGGCCCAACGAGCGGTCCGGATAGGCTGTAGGCCCCAAGAGGGCGGACCAGACGTGCCAAGGCTCGGAGAGTGGACCAGATATACTGAAGGCCCGGTGCGGGCGGACCGGTCACACTGTAGACTCAGAGAGTGGACCAGGGGGATTGAAGGCCCGGTGCAGGCGGACCAATCACACTGCAGACTCGATGTACACGGCTAGACACGGAGGGTGAACTGAAGGCCGATACGGCGGGCCAGTCACACAGTAGACCCGATATGCATGGCTATTCTATGTTTGTTATGTTATGTGTGTTATTCATGTTATGGGCCGGAAGGAAATATGTTCTGGACCGGAAGGTCGTAGCCTGGAAGGGCGTATAGGTGGTTGGTATTTTGGGGGTATCTCACTAAGCTTTCGGGCTTACAGTTGTGGTTTTATGTTTTTCAGGTTCTTCAGGAGACCGTGGCAAGGCGAAGGCGTGATTGTACCGCTCCTCATGTTTTTGGTCGTGATGTGATTCTGGGAATACTTTAAATAATTTATATTGAAAACCTTTTTGTAATGATTTTAATGAAATCGGATTGTTTTTGAAAAATTTAAAATTGGTTGTATTTTTCGGTCGTTACATTACCTGAGGTAGTAGGTTTTATAGGCAATTGGACCTTCTTTGAAAAGAATCGACAACCCGTTGCGAATCAAGAAAGTTCACAGCTGTGTCATAAGTCATAACTGAATCATGTCAGAAGGGTATAAAAGTAATTTCGACCACATAACTAGGGGATAATATATATATATATATATATATATATATATATATATATATATATATATATATATATATATAATACCTTATATGTAAGAAATTTCAGCTTGATCATTAGATTTGCATCGTCATCTGCTAAACTGTTTTTTGTAGATGTTTCATCGCCATCTTTGTAATTTTTTCCAATGTCGGGGGTATTTTTGGAAATCTCTGCGGATTTCTCTTTACTTGCCTTGAACAGATTAATTTCAACAAAAAAAACCTCGATATAGTGGTCATAAATCTGGCTTGAATCTCATCTCTTTTTGGTATCTCCTGAAGGTTGAATCACTATGCACATGGATCACCATTTTATAATGAAGATTATCACTAGATATTGAATTAATTTTGTGGAAATTATAGTAACACTTGAAAGCAGCAGGAAAATGTTTTTCTTTCATCAATCTGACCATTTCCTAAATAAAAAAATATATCATGCAATTAAAATACTGTTTGTGTGTTATTTATACTGAAATTTGATAAAAGAGTTTGGATTACCTTTAATTTAAAGGTAGTATGATCAGAAGGATTTGTTTGTAGAAATTTGGAAACAACTGATTTATCAGCACTTCTTGGAGGTATATCAGCAGCTTCAAATCCAAACCAATCCACATAATTTGGACAAAAAGATTTCCCAACATTTTCAAGAAGTGCCTTTATTTGCTGCATTGTATATCAAGATTATTAAAAGTCTCTATAAAGTATTAAAAAGAGATTAAAAGATTAAAGATTACTTGTTTCTCATCAGATCTATTTGCAGCACATACTTCCCTTAGACCTGGTCCCAAATCTTGATCAACTGCCACATAAGCAAAAGAAAAATAAATGATAATGTATAGAAAACAAAATATATAAATGAAATTAGGTGAAAAGGGTATCAAACCTTCCTCTATGGGTGAAGGGTAATCTTGTAAACCAAGCTCCATTTGTTTTGTGCTTTCATGGCTTACAAAATCTCACCCTGCAAAATCTCACCCTCCAAAATCTCACCCTGCACCTTTATGTGGTCTATTGATCCTGTAATCATTCAACATTGCATATGTTTTAGGATTCTATATTGTATATAGTCATACTTATTGTCTAGATACATTAGTGTTTCCATCTATCTATCCATGCTCTTTTCTTAGTTGCACACCTGGCATAGAGATATCTGCCACCTCATCAACAGCTTTACATACAGATGTAGTTGTGTCTTCCTTGCTAGTTCTCTTGTGGGACAAACAATAAGAACACATATTGGTGGGACCCATTTTCTCTCATTGCTAGCTGAAGCCTTTAAAATTGTTTCAATTGTGGGGAGTTGTTTGTGTTTAACAATATTGCATAGCCAAATATAAAAAGCACAAGAAAGTAACAAGCTGAATGTAATCAAGAATTCGGATTTTAGCATACCAAAAAAGCAGCACTTTTCCCTGTTCTAGTTTTAGCTTTGACCAAAGCATTGTTCCTTATTAGGAAGAAATTAGATTGAGACATAACAAGTTAATGAGTAAAACATTACACAAACAGAAATCATACCCTCGAGGCAAGCAGATATTGCACTCATCAAACCTGAAAAAAGAACAACCCCAAAGCGATTGTCAACATAAAGCCTATGAACCTTATAACCATTATGATTGCCCAAAATTACAACATTATCAGATTTAGCAGTTCCATTACATCAAGAAAACCAAAATGCAAACCTCTTTGGACTAAGGATGGAGTCATCATCACCCACTCCAATGCCTTTTTCAACCATACGCCTCTTATTGAACTCATTCCTAATAGCCTGTACATGTAGAGACAAATCATCCTCCTCTTCCAAGAATTTCGATGGTATCCTTTTTGTCTTCTTTATATCATATTTTCCCAATGCAGCACTGCTCATCATCTTCTTCTTCCCATTCCCCTTCCCTTCATCATCATCACCACTCCCCTCGGCATCTGATGAGCCAATCAAACTCAATCGTGATCCTCTTAAATCCACACCCTTCATCTTCGTCATTAAAAAAGCTTCAGGTTTTAGCAATATATTGAGTATAAAGAAGGCGGAATTGAACCTGTTTGACAAAGGTTGCGATCTCAGGACCAATACCGTCGCCAGGGAAGAGAGTGGCGCAAATGAGATCAGAGGAGCTAGAAGAATAGATTCGATCGGTCGGCGAAAAAATCCTGTTGGTAGGGTTCCTGAAGGTGGTCGTGAATACCTCATCTGCTGTGTGGATTCAGAGGAAACGTCTCCCAATCTGCAAAGCCATGGTTAACGACTTGCTGAAAGGAAATGCCAAGTGAAACGCCAGTTCCAAAGAAATCGAAAAAAGTCAAAAAAAAAAAACGCCAGTTCCAGGGAAGCGGAAGCTTGGAAGAAAATAAAACCCTAGCACGTGCTAGAGAGAAAGGAGGTGATGATGGCTTAGGGTTTATAAGGAGACGGGAGGTAGAAAATGAAGGGAGATCTAGAAGAGAGAGTATCAGAGAGGAGAGTCGATTGCGAATTCAAGATGAAAGATAGGTAAAATGTAGAAAGAACGAGGCGGGTTTTCATAATTTTAGGGATTTCGTTTCCCTCCCTTGTCTATTAAACGCGCATTTCATTAAAATTATAAAGTGACACGTACAGACGACGCGCATTTAAGATAAAGCGCCCTCCGTGTTTTTAATTTTTTTTTTCTTTAGACACTAAATTAAGGGCACCCAATAATGCGTGACGTAAATCCTTAAAATTTTTGAAGAGGTGACGCTATTTTAAGGGCGCTCTCTTTTGCATAACATAAATCAGTGTGTGTCGTAAATTGCACGTCGTAAAAGGCTATTTTTCTAGTAGTGTTAAGTCCGTAATATAACACCCAAATGAAATATTAAGGCTAGGACCCAACACAATATTTTACAATTCGGAAGAAGGATGTCGTAATCCAATTGCAAAATATTTGGAGGTAGGTAAATGATGATTTACCAATTTCCACCAAGAAAAATGAAAATGAATTTTTAGGTTTTAAATGGATTTAAATTCCTAGATCTTTTGAGATTCATTGAACATTTCAATGGTATGTTTAAATCTCGGTTGCGCCCTTCAAGTTTGTGACTGGGATGCTGAGGATCACAAACAAGGTGTGAATAACCATGAAAATGTGTTTAGTACTCTTAATGTTACAGATCACCTAATCAATGTGCCAATTAACCACACATGCTCCATTGATCTATGATTAACATCAAGCTACCCTTTGCCACACACTGTCAGTCCCAGATTAGTGTGTCGGTTAACCGCACACGCTCCACTAATGACTTAACAAGGTGCAAAGTGCAATTTCATGGATTAGCACCAAATTCACATTTTTCCTAAGTAACTAAGATTGAAAATTTATAAGTGTTTAGTTACTTGGTATTTTCATTATACTTTTAATGAAAATTTATGTCTTATCATACCCGTTCGGCTAACGACCCTCCACCAGTCAAGGAAGCGGTGGATGAGATTGGACACCCATTAAACCACCTTTTTATAGGCAATAACCTTATACACGCCTTATAGACCTGCTTCGTGAATGAGGCCTACTAACAGTAAGACTGACTCTTTAACTTATACATATATAATTATTAAACTTTTCCTTTTTTATATAGTATAAGGGTGTATTTTAAACTTTTAAAATATTAGATGGTTTAATCCATTAATAAATTATACTCTTAATTTAATTAAACTTAAACCATGTCATTATTGAATTATTAATTTTTTTAGTTAAACACTTTAATTAATTTAATAAAGTCCATAAGGTGCAATTTGAACTACTCAAATACTTCAAGGTTCTAAATATAAAAATTCAAAATTAAAAACTATTTAATTAATTTTTTTAATTTAAGAACCCAAGAGTTACACCTTTTTAATTACAAGAGTTTCTTAATTTGAGACTTTTTAAATACCAAAACTTGAGGGCAAGTTTTGTAACTCTTGAAAAACCTTTGATTTCCATAACTTATGAGTTTAATGTTGTTTTTTATGGAAAAACTTTTCATGTTCCATGTGACAACCAGAAATTTCCATTCTGTACAAACAATATCAAGTCAATAGAAGTTAGAGCAGTTGCAGTAAATTTTCAAACTTTTAGTATAAGTTTGAGTATTTCAGGATTTACACTGAAAGAGATATCAGGAGAGAGGATGCACAAGGGTATTGTGCAACTCTGTTATTCCAAAACTCGTTGATATTAGAATTCAATGCCTGAATAAAAATATTTTCTGCCAAAAACCCCAGGAGTATATATATGATTCTGAGCCATAATTATTCATTTGTTACATTTCCAACTAGAGAAAAGCCAATTTCTCTCTCACGGATCTTCGGACTTTCGTCCCAAAACGTGAGTACGTCTATCTAAGTGTGTTATAAGGCTTGATATGTGTCTAATACACTAGAAATCATAGGAAACCATCAAGATTTAAGAGTTTACGGCCCAAGAACATCCTGGACCGTAAACCCTTCTTTAAGGGGCAAAGAGTGCCCTAGTCCCTTCCTCTTGCAATGAAACTAACTTAGAATCCTATCCTAATGTATTTAGGACTAGAAAACACCCCTAGAACACCAAGATTAAGGTGTTCACGGCCCAAGAAGTTCTTGGACCGTGAACTCGAAACAAAAGGGCTTAAGTGGGCTTAAACTCTCCTTAAGCCTTGGACACTAGCCTAGATTCATTCCTAGTTAAGTTAGGGGCTTGAAAACACCAAAAACACCCTTTCCATGTGAGATTACGGCCGTAATCTCCAAGGGGTTTGGTCCCAGGGCCGTGAACTCCTCAAAGGAGTTATAGGATGCCCTAAACTCTTCCAAAGACTTAGTAGAAATGCTTCTTAGGGTCTTGTAAAGCCTCAAAACATCAAATGACCAAGTAAGTATGAGCTTACGGCTGTAAGCTCATGAGTTTACGACCGTAAACTCATTTGTTGGTGACATTAGGGCTGTGAACTCCATTAGGGAGTTTTCCTTGAACCCTACACACACTAGCTTGTCCCTACAACACTTAAATGCAATCCTTGAGGCTTAAAACACTTGTTAAAGGTGTTTAACACGTCCTAGGGTGTCTTGACTTTGTTTATTAGTTGTTTAAAGACTAATTTGATACATATATGTGACATTATATGTTAACTAGGATCATAGAGTGTGTTCAAGACTTCACTTGACACCTAGCAATCCTACATCTTCAGCTCATCCGTACCACTCACTACAAGTGAGTTCATACCCCTTAATCAATGGTTTAAATGTTTTTAAATGCTTAATGGGGGGATACAAGTTGAATACTTATAGTTATTATATCAATCACATGTGATTAATAACTACGAAACCAATGATTTTCTTATTGTTCAAACTGTTTTACAAATTCTTATACTTATCAAATACATTTACTTAAGCTCTGTTATACTTATTATCAATTGCATGTCTATGTATGTATAGTTATATAAGCAATGTTTAAAGGACTTAGGAAGACTATCCACTCTATTTCCTTTTAACCGTTGGGATGTGGTCTGCTGAGGTGCCGGGTATCCGTCCGAAGGTCGTTTAAATATTAGTTATATATCATGTGTACATATATAGTCATAAAGGTTTTTCCAGTTCATTCAATACCCTTGGGTAGCAAGGGTATACATCCATGTTCATACGTACCGGTTACATCACTAGTAAGTTACCATATGGGTAGCACAGGAGGATACAAATACTATTACTAGAACAATGAAACATACAATGAGTCGGTTCATTCATGAGTCAGTACATTACTACACATGCTAGATAGAGAGGGAACATACATTACAGCTAGCACACGCAGAACATTTCAGTACATACAGGCTAGACAGAGAAAGAGTACATTTTCACTTAGCACATTCATTACATATACATTCATGCAGTTATGTGAACCATTGAGCGGGTCATGGCACTTCCTGCCATGACCGCTCTTATATCCCGAATCTCCTTAATTGGGGAGCGTATGAGTTTGCATATAGATCTATGTTGGATTGACTATCCTACACCTTGCTGCTCGCTACAGTGGGACTTGCAAGTCTACGGGTGCCAAATGTCATTTCTTACGGCGTCTTACATCGTCGTTTTACATCATTTTCCCATTACATTCACTTCATGAACAATCACACGATGCAGGGTAATGTAGAAGCTATATTTTTGGTTAATGATAGTCAGATTTGGGAAAATACATACTCTTACAGGAGACACACACAGCTACTAGATCCCTTGGTAGAAGGCTACTCTCAGTAGGAAGCATAGGGCTTGCTAGGATTGTTCAAAACGTTTTGATACTTATCGTTCATATACATAAAAATAGTTACAGTTCATATACATAAAAATACTTACATTTCATATACATAAAAATACTTACAGTTCATATACATAAAAATACTTACATTTCATATACATACAAATACTTACATTTCATTCGTACAAATACTTACATACAAATTAAGACACTAAAATACTTATGATCTCACCAGCTTTAAAGTTGATACTCGTTTTCAAAATAACTTGTATCCTCGGGTCAACGATAGACAGGTACAGATGCAAGGTTTAGAGAAGACGGAGCTCGTTCAAGACTCAGCTTTCATTTTGATTTATACTTTAGTGTCTATTAGACATATCAGAACACTTGTATTAAAATTTATATTATTAATTCAATGGATGATGTTGCTGCTTGTTTACTACTATTCATTGTTGTGATACTGTACATGACATCCTCCACCCCAGAACGTTTCCGCCGTTCATGGTTTTGGGGTGTGACATTCCATAAATTGAGGACAAGTTATGGAAGACTTTAAAGAACATTTAGATCAATATTTTAACAAATAAAAATTGTAATATAATTTATCTATGATCTAGTTAAACTCATAAGTCAAGACAATTCATATCAATAATTTACAAGAAATTAGTCTGTATCATATAAACTAATACAAATCTTGAAATCTTGACAATTATCTTTTAATTGCACAAGGATAATCACTGCCACATCAGAAAAAACAGGTTTTATGATATAAAACAGTTTGTGGTAGTGATCATAATCCAATTCTTGCAAAAAAAAACCCGAAAAACTACATTCTGATCATACAACTCGTCGAGCCCAACTATGGACTCGTCGAGTTCAAGGAAAAATTCATCCTACTCGTCGAGTCCAAGCATGTACTCGTCGAGTAGGTGCTGTCAAAACAGTTATGGAATTACCTTTTTGTTGTAGCTTGTAGTTTTGGCCTTTAAGAACTTAGCACCTCAAATGCGATGCCTTAGATGGTGCACAAACAACGTGAACAAAGGAGGACTTAGGAGAGAAGTGCCTTAGCACACAAAATCGTTCATCACTTTTCTTAGAATGTATGTTCAACCAATTTTAGGTCAAAGGGGTGTCATATATATAGTGTAGGAATCCAAGAGTCATGGGTAAACCCTAATTCATACACTTGGGTTATGATCCATATTTCATGTGGGTTAACTCTTTAAGGATACCTACATAAACTTAGCCCATCGTGGATCAATAACCCAAACAATATATATATATATATATATATATATATATATATATATATCACTGATTTACATAATCAGTCCCCATTAATTTAATTAGTCTATTTTTATCACTAAATTAATTCCAAATTAATTCTTGATCAATACTAATTAAATAACATGATTTCATATTAATATATTAGAACTTATAATATATTAGTAATTAGTAAATCATAAATAACCTCTTCTCAAAAGTTCATCCTATCAAATTGCTCTGGTGAAGGCAACCTAAATGGACCATGCTACACTCGGGTCAAGTACATACAAATTATAGTTATTGTCTTAGACACCTAATCCAACAAAATGATCAAATCCTTGCAAAAGCCTTAGAAATCCCCTTACCAATAGTGCTCTGATATGATGTATGTCTCTAAAAATGACCCAATTCCCGTGATATGAAAAGTCAGAAAAACTGCCAAAAGTTGGTTTTAGGGTCGAACACACCCCGTGTCAAAATAGAGTAAATCAGCATATGCCGTGTTGACTGGAAAAATGGCCTTCAATCCTCGATTTTCATTCCAAAGTACAATGCTCAAAGTTGCTCAGTTGGGCCAACATGGCCCATGTCAAAATGGGCTAAACCGACACGGGTCGTGTTCAGCAAGGTCAACATTTTCTTTTCTGGTCAAACACGACATGTGCCCACTTTGTAGAGTAAGACCAACACGACCCGTGTACCCCTCTGACTCTGAATCCAAACTTCATTTTTTCAACTTTTCTGTTCTTCGCCCGATCATCCCGAAATCTTCACCAATGCTTCCCGGCACCTCCCAAAGCGCGTTCCAACCTCCGGTTTACCTGAAAAGAACATGAAAGTGTGCAAATAAGGTTGCTCTAGAGACTAACATGAATATGATGAAATGCAAGAAAAATGAAGAACAACTATGCTAAATAGATGCATAAAAAGGGACTAAAAGGTGCACAAAATGCACCTAACAAATATACTAATAAATGAATATCAATTTCATTAATGGACTTACTGTCTTATTTTAAAATTCTCAAATTAAAGCTCATTAGTTTATTTATTTAAATTTAAAAGATAAAAAAATCAATTTCAATAATGCATTATTTTTCTTATTTTTTTTTTATAAATTCAAAGTTTTTAAATATTTAGACATTTATATTTAATTTTTTACTTAACCCATGTAATGCATGGGTCTTACACCTAGTCCTCTCTAATACATGAAAGTTTTTTTTTGCCACTTGTCACACTTTCATTCAATTTTCCCAATGTCATTTTGTGGTTATTTTGAATTGATTTTTTTTCCACATGTCATTTTATGAGTTTTTCTATTTTATTAAATTTCACATATTATTTTAATATAATGATTGCAATAAATATAGTAATAAATGTATATCAATTTCATTGATGAACTAACATTTTAATTTTAAAATTTTCAAAGTAAAGTTAATTAGTTTCTTTTATTTACATAAACATAAAAGATAAAAAAATATATTCATTATAATAATTCATTATTTTTCTTATTTACTTATAAATTCAAAGTTTTCAAATATTTCGACTTTTATATTTAACTTTTTTAGATTAACCCATGTAATACATGAGTCTCACAACTAGTTAGTTAGGAATAAAGAAATAGACACGTGTTACTTGATCATTAATTTCAGTATATGTTGTCCTAGTGATGCATTTTCTATTCAACCTAATTCTCTCTTTTTCTCTTTCTCTCTCTTTCGCGCTCTGTGTGTGTATATATATATATATATATATATATATATATATATATATATATATATATATATATATATATATATATGGCTTAGGGAGTATGTGATTATTATGTACCTAAGCTTATATATAGAACCCTCCAAACTATATAGTTTTGATCCATATATATCCAAACTAATCATGCTATCTCGTTTACTATTCTTACTTAATCATTTGACATACTAAACCAACCAAATTTATGTTCTTTTTCTTCATTGTGTATAAGAACTTAAAGAATTAAAAGTCATAACCCTTTAATCGACACTACCAAATTTTAAATGAAAACTAGTAGAATAAAAGATGAAAAAAGAACATGCAATAACTCAATCAAACTTTTTACAAATCATTCGATATAGTTTTTCAATCGAATGACAAAATGTTTGAGTTATATTTGTTAAAAAGTATTGGTTTTTTATTTTCCCTATAAACTTCAATGAAGTTTTGTAATAAAAAGATATATAATTGATTTTTTTCATTCCATAATTTAACTCAATTTAATAGTATTTTATTAAAACAAAATTAAGAGAAAATAAAACTGTATTTGTTTTTTTAAAACAATGTCATTTAAAAGGTTCTATACCATAGTTTGTAACGACCCGTCTCCGGTATGATGATTCCTTGGTATTTATTTTGAAGTTTGAAAGAGGGACTCGGCGAGTTCATAGCCTGACTCGCCGAGTAGGGTCGGGATTTCGAGCACGTGTTAGTCGGCGACTCGGCGAGTCCATATTCGGGACTCGGCGAGTCTGCCTGTCTGGAAGAAACCCTAAATCCCCGGGTTGCTCACTATTTAAGCCACCTTATAGCCTCCATTCTCGCCTCCTTCACCCTCAGAGAGCTGTGAGAAAACCCTAATTTGTTCTTGAGTGATTTAAGTGATCTTGTGTGCATTTGTGAAGGTTTGAAGAAGGAGAAGAAGAAAGGAGCAAGGAGAAGAGTTGTAAAGCAAATATTCAAGGGAAAACCAGAGTTCTTTGAGGTATTCTTCGGATTTCCTTCCCTTTTATGCTTTAAAACCCCTCTAGATCTAGTTGATGCTTTTCTCAAGCCTTATGTTGATATGGAAGCCCTATTATGTCGAGATATCCTTAGATCTGTTCATTTAGGAGTTGTAGAGCCCAGATCTATTGCCTTTATGGAGCTATTTTGCATCATAACCCTAGATCTACCCTTTTAAATATCTTTTTAGCCCTTATCTCCTTTTTCATGTGTTTGTACACGTAAAGTTGGAAACTTTACGTGGTAAATCAGCTTATTGGACTCAGATCTATCATTTGTATGTAATGGATTCAAGCAGAATCGAGTGTAGAATAGTTGCATGGTTGTGACTCGGCGAGTCGGAAGAACGACTCGGCGAGTCGAGTCGCGAGTCCCCGATTTCTTCCTTTTGAGCGGTGTCGAGTGGGACCAGTGAGTAGTGGAGTGGACTCAGCGAGTTTGAGGGTAGACTCAGTAATGGAAGGACTCAGCGAGTTGTTCATAAAACTCGGCGAGTCCAAGGCAATCTTCTTAAGCTCAAGAACAACTCGTCGAGTTGTTCATGTGACTCGGCGAGTCGGATGAAGATTGTCTGAGTTCTTGGATCGAGAGGGTCTTCGTCGAGTCGATGTCATACTCGACGAGTAGCCACGAGTAGGGTTAAGAAGTGAGGTTAGAGACTCGGCGAGTTGGCGGCCCAACTCGGCGAGTCAGGTCAACTGTGGGTTGACTTTGACCAAGGGTAAAAGAGTCATTTTACCCAGTGTAGTGTTTAGTATTTGATTGAGTGTGTTTATGGACTTGTAGCCGGGGAGATACCGGAGCAGCAGCAGTTAGCCCTCAGAGCCATTCACTCAGCAGCCAGTTCACGAGGTGAGTTTCCTTTCAGTAGGAACGGGTCTACGGCCACAATGCCGGCCCGTTTAATTATTAGTAGTCCCGGACTTTGGTCTGATGTAGTAGTTAGAGTGCTTGATGTCTTTGTGATTCAAGTATGTTTGTGTTATGTGTTTCGGACTCTGTTCCGATGCAGTATGCAGTATATGTGATTATAATAGTTGTTATGTTTTATGCTATGCCATGATCAGCCAGTTCCGGACTTCGGTCCGATGCAGTCAGTTCCGGACTTAGGTCCGATGCAATTAGTTCCGGACTTTGGTCCGATGCAGTCAGTTCCGGACTTCGGTCCGATGCAGTTAGTTCCGGACTCTGTTCCGATGCAGGGGACAAGGTCCCAGTCAGTTCCGGACTTCGGACCGATGCAGCTAGTTCTAGACTCTGGTCTGATGCAGTGGGCAAGGCCCAGTATGTGCTTTATATATGTATTGTATGGTATGTGGTAGTTTGGGGGAGCTCACTAAGCTTCGTGCTTACAGTTTCAGTTTTGGTTTCAGGTACTTCCGCAAGCAAAGGGAAGAGCTCGGGATGATGGCATTGCACACACCACAACTTCAGTTTTATCCTGGGAGTTGACTCGGTTTTCTTAGATATGTTTTGATACAGTTGTGACACAGTTTTCTTGTTACAGTATTTCAGTGTGGTTTTTGAGAAATGCAACGCATGATTTTATTATGATATACTCAGTTTTATGACTTTTGGTTATATTAAAAATAAAATTTTCGGGTCGTATTTTTGGGTTGTTTCAAGTTGGTATCAGAGCCTTGGTTTGAGGGATTCGGATACACTTCCGGGTGTATCTGAACTCAAACTAAGGGGAAGATAGAAATATTTTTTTTTAAAAAAAAAAGGAAAATGTTTTCTAAAGAGTTTTGAAAGCACTTAGAAAGAAAGAAATTTTTAAACGAGATAAGGGTGTGGTGCATGCGATCAACCGAGCTCAAGTAAGTACTCCCAAATTACCCATACAAGTTATTTGTTCAGTTTCAGTTTCAGTAGAACAGCATGCTAGTATAGGACTAAGGATCTAGGAGGATGCCTTATGTGCCTGCCTTAGGTGTCTCAGCTTTATGAGTCTTGCATGCTAGTATTGAGGAGACAGCAATAGGATAGCCTGTTTAGGTTATGCCTGATAGTATGAGCTTAGCATTATATGCTAGTACAGTTTCTCGTTATGAGAATAGTTTTGCCTGAGTATGTTTCCTTTATCCGAATGTTGCTTGCTTCGTGCTTTGTGGGGTTCTGAGTGATGGCAGTTAGCCATTAGGTGAACACGTCACACCACATGTGATCAGGGTTGAATAATCCCAGAGTGCTGGAATTGTCCCTATTGCGCAACTCTTGTTTGAGTCCAACCGTTATAGGGACGAGTCTTTTACTTGAAGGATTATCTGATCCTCGTCACATGTGGTGGTGTTCAGGTGGTGGCTAATTAGCATTATAAGGAGAACTTCAGCAGCTGAGGACTAGTGGAGTTGAGTCTGAGGTTTCCCTAGGGCAAGCCTAGGATGAGAGTAGCAGAGATCAGTAGTAGTAGAAGTGACTTGGTGGAGTCAAGGCAGTTCTTGAAGAAAGTACGGATAGATGTGGAAGGTAGTATGGGCCCGTACTACTGAAAGCAGAGGATCCGTACTCAAATTAAGAAGGGCTGAGACAAGACCAGGAAGCTAGTTGTAGTATCAATGATCCCTTGAGATATTTCAGTTTTCTGATGTAGTTGTGATGTGTTTCAGAATGGTGGTTTTGCGTTCGAGACCAGCAGCCGGCAGTGGAGGTGCCGGGGAGGGATCAGGTTCAGGCTCGGGGGATGAGCGCATGGATGAGCAGACCCGAGAGTTTCTTTCTTCAGAGATTACGCGCATCATTATAGAGCAGACTCCTGTGATCTTCGGTTCGATCAAGGAGGGAATTCTAGAGCTGATGGATGAGAGATTGGGCACCTTCCATGCCGAGGTGGCGGCCATGATGGGGTCGCGCACCCTTACATTCAGGGAGTTCAGGGCATGTGGAGCTCCGGACTATCATGGGGCGCGGGACCCCATAGCGAGTACTAGATGGTTGGCGGATGTGGCCAACGCTTTCCGCACTAGCAGGTGTCCCGAGGGGGACAAGGTCAGATTGGCGTCCTGTCTTCTGAAGGACAGGGCCCGGGATTGGTGGGAGGAGGTCGGACATGCCATTGGAGATGATGCAGCATTGGACGCCATGACCTGGGCTGACTTCTCTACCAGGTTCAGGGCGGAGTTTGCACCGGTTATTGAGGTGCAGCAGTTAGCTAGGGAGTTTCAGGACCTCACCCAGACTACAGAGACAGTGGCGGAGATCACCGCCAAGTTCAGGGAGAGGGCTCTTCTCGTTCCTCAGTATGTAGCCGATGAGGTGATGAAGAAGGCCCGTTATCATGAGATGTTGCGGAGCGATATCCGCCAGTTTGTGAGCCGGTCCAGCTGTAAAACGCTGGATGACATGATTGCTAGGGCTCGGGAGAGGGAGATTGATCTCGAGATAGAGAAGAAGAGGAAACCGGAGGCGGTTTCGGGTACAGGTAGTTCGGGCAAAAAGCCCAAGGTTTCAGACCACAGATCTAGGAGTCAGCAGAGCCATGGTCGATGTGGCAAGTGTGGGAGATTGCACGAGGGGGCGTGCAAGGCAGGGAGTTCCGGCTGCTACAAGTGCGGTCGGATTGGGCATTTGAGCAGGGATTGTACGGCCCCTGCTACTGCCGTTGCAGCATCAGATCTGATTTGCTTTCAGTGCAATCAGAGGGGACATAAAAAGTCCCAGTGTCCGAGTTTAGCTGCAGCAGGGAAGGTGGCTGCACCTGCCCCTGCTTCCTTGAGGATTACAGATGGCCGGCAGGGCCGAGCCGAGACGCCAGTGGCGACGAGCAGGGCGTTTCAGATGACAGCAGAGGAGGCGCGAGCGACTCCTGATGTGGTGACGGGTATGTATCTTTCCTTCATCTCTTTATTATTATTATTGATTGAATATTGCTTATGATTGTATGTTTTATTTAGGGTTGTTCTCTGTGAACGACATTTCTGCTATGGTATTATTCGATTCGGGGGCTACCCGATCATTCGTATCGCTTGCGCTTAGCAAGAGATTTAGTAGAGCTCCAGGGGAGCTGGATTGTCCATTAGAGGTTGAGATAGCAGATGATAGGACCGTAAGGGTCGGCAGAGTGCATAGAGGGTGTTCTCTTCAGTTACTTGATGAGCAGTTTTCAGTGGACCTGGTACCTATTCCCCTGCGAGGGAATAAGGTTATTGTGGACATGGATTGGCTAAGCCCCAATGGGGCGGTGATTGATTGTGAGCTTCAGCTGGTGAGGGTTCGCACTCCCAATGGGGGAGAGTTAGTGATTCAGGGCGAGAGGCCACAGCATGGACCGACCTTCTGTTCCACCGCAAGGGCGAGGCGCTATGTTCAGCAGGGTTGCGCCGGTTTTGTAGCTTACGTCTTGGATGCCTGGGAGAAGGGCAAGATGACAGTTGATGATGTTCCTATAGTACGAGACTACCTGGATGTGTTTCCCGAGGATTTGCCGGGGATACCTCCTAAGAGGCAGGTTGAGTTCAGGATCGACCTAATTCCTGGTGCGGCTCCGATAGCCAAGGCACCGTATCGACTAGCTCCCCCCTGAGATGCAGGAGTTGTCTACGCAGCTGCAGGAGCTGTTAGACAAGGGTTTCATTCGACCGAGCAGTTCGCCTTGGGGAGCGCCGATCCTGTTTGTGAGGAAGAAGGATGGGTCGCATCGTATGTGTATAGATTATCGGGAGTTGAATAAGGTAACGGTGAAGAACCGTTACCCACTTCCGAGGATAGATGATTTGTTTGATCAGCTTCAGGGAGCGTCTTGGTTCTCCAAGATCGATCTACGCTCCGGTTATCATCAGATGCGGGTTAGAGATGAGGATGTACAGAAGACTGCTTTCAGGACCAGGTATGGTCATTATGAGTTTGTGGTGATGCCATTTGGGCTCACCAATGCTCCAGCCGCGTTCATGGATCTCATGAATCGCGTGTGCAGGCCGATGCTGGATCGGTCAGTGATAGTATTCATAGATGATATCTTGGTGTATTCCAAGACACAGGAGCAACATGAGGAGCACCTGCGAGAGGTGCTGGAGGTTTTGAGGAGGGAGAGACTTTTCGCAAAGTTCTCCAAATGCGAGTTCTGGTTGCGCGAGGTGCAGTTCCTTGGCCACCTCGTCAACCAGAAGGGTATTTTGGTAGATCCGGCCAAGATAGAGGCCGTGATGCAGTGGGAGGTCCCGAAGTCTCCATCTGAGATTCGGAGCTTCCTAGGGTTGGCAGGGTATTATCGGAGATTTATTCAGGATTTCTCCAAGATAGCAGTGCCGCTCACCCGACTGACCAAGAAGTCGGTGGTATTTCGTTGGGGGCCTGAGCAGCAGGCAGGGTTCGAGACCCTCAGACAGAGATTGTGTGAGGCTCCGATCCTTACCTTGCCAGAGGGAGTAGAGGACTTCGTAGTCTACTGTGATGCCTCGATCACAGGTATGGGAGCAGTATTGATGCAGCGAGGCCATGTGATAGCTTATGCCTCGAGACAGTTGAAGCCTCACGAGGCTAATTATCCTACCCATGATTTAGAGCTGGGGGCGGTTGTGTTTGCCCTCAAGATTTGGAGGCATTACCTTTATGGGGTCCGTTGTACTATTTACACGGATCACAAGAGTTTGAGGTACCTTATGGATCAGCCGAGTCTGAACATGAGACAGAGGAGGTGGTTGGATGTGCTAAAGGATTATGATTGTGAGATCCTTTACCATCCAGGGAAGGCCAACGTGGTGGCCGACGCCCTAAGCCGCAAAGTGTCGGCGGCCCCTATCAGAGATCTGTGTTTGAGGATGACAGTGATCACTCCGTTGTTGGAGCGGATCAAGGAGGCTTAGGTGGAGGGCCTCAAGGAGGAGAGGCAGAAGTGTGAGAGGATAGTGGGCCGAGTAGCCTCGTTTGATTATGACAGTCGGGGATTGCTGACGCTTCACGGGAGGGTGTGGGTACCATACTGGGGTGGAGTACGGCAAGTGTTGATGGACGAGGCTCATAAGTCTCGATTTTCTATCCACCCAGGGGCGACGAAGATGTATCGAGATCTTCGACCTGATTATTGGTGGCCCTGCATGAAGCGGGACGTCGCCTGGTATGTTGAGAGATGCCTGACCTGCCGGAAAGTCAAGGCGGAGCACCAGAGACCTCACGGCAAGATGCAGCCGTTAGACATTCCCGTGTGGAAATGGGAGGACATCACCATGGATTTTGTCACCAAGCTTCCCAGGACCGCACGAGGAGTGGATTCGATATGGGTAGTAGTGGATCGGTTGACGAAGAGTGCCCATTTTATCCCGATCCAGGAGAGTATATCGGCGGAGAAGTTAGCCGATATCTATGTGCGAGAGATTGTGGCACGTCATGGAGTGCCGGTATCGGTGGTGTCAGACCGAGATGTCCGTTTTACATCCAGATTCTGGAAGCGGTTCCACGACGAGATGGGTACTCATCTCCATTTCAGCACCACTTTCCACCCTCAGACGGACGGGCAGAGCGAGAGGACGATTCAGACTCTCGAGGACATGCTTAGGGCATGTGTTCTAGATTTCGGTGGCAGTTGGGATACGTATCTTCCGTTAGCGGAATTTTCGTATAACAACAGTTATCACGCGAGCATTGATCGACCTCCCTTTGAGATGCTTTATAGGAGGAAGTGTAGGACCCTGATTTGTTGGGGCGAGGTCGGTTAGCGAGTCATCGGGAGCACAGAAGTGGTGCTTAAGACGATCAAGTTGATCCAGCAGGTCCGTAGTAGACTACAGACTGCGCAGAGTCGGCAGAAGAGCTACGCCGACAGGAGGCGTTCGGACATGGAGTTCCAGGTGGGAGATATGGTCCTTCTGAAGGTCTCACCTTGGAAGGGTGTCATCAGATTCCGGAAGAGGGGCAAGTTGGGCCCCAGATTTATTGGTCCTTTCAGGGTTTTGGCCCGGGTGGGTCGGGTTGCTTATCGGTTAGATCTTCCTGAGGAGCTTAGTCAGATCCACAACACTTTCCATGTGTCTTAGTTGAGGAAGTGTTTGGTGGATGAGTTAGCAGTCGTTCCCCTAGAGGATATTCAGGTTGATAGCAGCCTGAATTATATTGAGAGGCCGGTCGCGATTCTGGACCGGAAGACCAAGACCTTGAGGAACAAGGAAATTCAGTTAGTGAAGGTGCAGTGGCAGCACCAGAAGGGGTCTGAGTAGACGTGGGAGGCTGAGGAGGAGATGAGAGAGCACTACCCAGAGATATTTGCAGATTCAGCCGTAGCAGACTTCGAGGACGAAGTCTAAGATAAGTGGGGGAGAATTGTAACGACCCGTCTCCGGTATGATGATTCCTTGGTATTTATTTTGAAGTTTGAAAAAGGGACTCGGCGAGTTCATAGCCTGACTCGCCGAGTAGGGTCGGGATTTCGAGCACGTGTTAGTCGGTGACTCGGCGAGTCCATATTCGGGACTCGGCGAGTCTGCCTGTCTGGAAGAAACCCTAAATCCCCGGGTTGCTCACTATTTAAGCCACCTTATAGCCTCCATTCTCGCCTCCTTCACCCTCAGAGAGCTGTGAGAAAACCCTAATTCGTTCTTGAGTGATTTAAGTGATCTTGTGTGCATTTGTGAAGGTTTGAAGAAGGAGAAGAAGAAAGGAGCAAGGAGAAGAGTTGTAGAGCAAAGATTCAAGGGAAAACCAGAGTTCTTTGAGGTATTCTTCGGATTTCCTTCCCTTTTATGCTTTAAAACCCCTCTAGATCTAGTTGATGCTTTTCTCAAGCCTTATGTTGATATGGAAGCCCTATTATGTCGAGATATCCTTAGATATGTTCATTTAGGAGTTGTAGAGCCCAGATCTATTGCCTTTATGGAGCTATTTTGCATCATAACCCTAGATCTACCCTTTTAAGTATCTTTTTAGCCCTTATCTCCTTTTTCATGTGTTTGTACACGTAAAGTTGGAAACTTTACGTGGTAAATCAGCTTATTGGACTCAGATCTATCATTTGTATGTAATGGATTCAAGCAGAATTGAGTGTAGAATAGTTGCATGGTTGTGACTCGGCGAGTCGGAAGAACGACTCGGCGAGTCGAGTCGCGAGTCCCCGATTTCTTCCTTTTGAGCGGTGTCGAGTGGGACCAGTGAGTAGTGGAGTGGACTCAGCGAGTTTGAGGGTAGACTTAGTAATGGAAGGACTCGGCGAGTTGTTCATATAACTCGGCGAGTGCAAGGCAATCTTCTTAAGCTCAA